>NC_091950.1:61803417-61935917 GCF_031021105.1 Erythrolamprus reginae
CTTTAGGTAAAACTAGATGATGTTATGATGGTCGAAGATCAAAATCTAGGTTTTTCCGCTTCCAGCTCCTCTTCCAGGAGCATTTTGATTCAGTTTCCTTTTGGTTTACAAAGGATTTCAAGGGTTAGTCAGGAAAACCGCCAAGTAATGGAACACCCAGGCAACTCTCAAAGGAAGTCTTCCATCTGTTGGTACAATGATTCTTTAAATAAGATGTTTTCTTAAACCTTTAAACTCTGAAATATCTTATCTTATATGTATCTTACATGTAAAAGTGAACCTCTGAATTTAATGGAATGGAATTAAATTAAAATTGAAACTGCTATTTCCAGCCATAAATTATCATCTACAGTTGCTAGGGTCTCACCAGAAATGATGCTTAAATCCCCAAATGTTGTAAATTCTTAAAGAATGAATGGGTCACTTCTCTATTTAGGAACTCTGGAAATTTAAATAACATTCCTATACCTCAGTTGCTCAAAAGATGCCATGTTGATAGATAGGACTGGTAATGTAGATTGGATTGAGAAAAAAATGGTTGCTGTAATTTCTTTATTCCACTTTTTATTATGACAACTGGCACATGAGTTGAATTAAGCTAATCTAGATGACCAGGCTAAGAATTTTCACCTTTTGAGTACAAAAAATGGGCTGTAAAAATCCAGGTGACCACTAAATGCATAGCAAACATTATCTTGCTTGAAACACAATTTCATATGCCACACAATGACATATTAGGCTCAATTATATGGCTACAAGAATTTTCATGCCGTACAACAAACTTATGTTTACATAACGGTCCAATTTTTATAGTCTTGTCTTAATGTACACCATGCATTTTAAACAATTTTTATCAAGACAAGTGTATCTCACTGATCTGTGCCATCATAACAATCCTCAGTAGTTAATATGCATAATTAAACTTCTCATAATTTACTGATGGGTTAATTGTGCATGTGAAATCCCACAAGGATTATTTTGACAGGAGAGTTCAACAGATTTATTCACATTGAATTTTCTAGAAATGCAATGTCCAAGGCAATTATGAAGAATTGAAAGTTTATCTACCAACCTCATCTAGATGCATTTAAAATATAGGAGTTTATTAATTCAAGCCATCTGATATAGTAGGAGTTATTAATTTTGTTTGGTGATCTTGTTGTGTGGTGATTGACATCAGCCCTAATAGAAGGAGATGGTTAATGACTGTGGCTTGTTTTTAATAGGGTTGTTGTAGTTTCCTGTACTTGAAATTTAAAAATATTGGATGAAATGTTATTCAGCATTGGCTGATTATGTATTTTCATAATCTTATAACAAAATTGAATCATTAAGATTGTTTGTTGAAAGAAATATAATACTGTTTGGGAAAGGGACATACAGTACTTCATTTTGGCATTTGAATTGTATACGTGTATTAGACTGAAGTATGATTGCTGATGTTAACGTTAGAAATTCCCTAACTCAGAATAAATCCTCCTCCCCCTCTTCCTCCTCCCTCCTTCTCCTCCTCCTCACTTTTTTTCATCATTTTTCTCTCTTTCTCTTTCTTTCTAAATTCTTTTTTCCTTGATTTTCCTTCTTAATTTTATTTTGCTTTTGTAAACTAAATCTTGAACATAGTCTTTCTCAATCAGTATAGACACATCATGCTAATAATTCCGAGACATTATGATCATTATTAAATAAGTATTATTTTGTTAAAGCAAAATAAAAATATGCTGAAACAGTCTTGGGGATAATTCTAGTATGCCCTACCTATTGTGTTCATTTGAGAATTGGGTGAGACATAGTTATATGTGAACAGGCCAAAAGTGGTGTTGTATTTAAACTAATTTAATCATAACAGAAGGTTATGATCAAAGGTTATGACTAGCTGCTTCATTCAGTTGTATTAGGTATCTTACTATTCCTTTTGTTTCTTCTCATGAAGTTTTACATAATAAGTTGGATTGTGTGGCTGAATATTTATTTTACAGTTCAGTCCAAAATATTTTTGCATAAAGCATCACAGTAGAAAGAAAAGGGAACTTAGCTATTCTTTTGACAACCACAAAATGTAATTCTAAAGGTGCTTTTTTCAAGAGGCAAGTGGACTGGTTTTTCTTTGAAGACATTTCACTTATTATCCAAAAGGTTTCTTCAGCTCTGTCTGGATGGTGAGGAATGGAATGATTTATATTTCTTGCAGACAGCTGGTCATTTGCAATTCTTTTAGCAACATGTTAAGGTCACCTGGAGATTTATTTGTGTCATCAAGGTCAACTGAGTGGTGTAAATGGGTGTGGACCAGTGGTGAAATGCAGCACGTTCTGTCAGAACTTGCTGGATTTCACCCCTGTTCAGGTTCTGGAGAACCGGTAGTAGAAATTTTGAGTCGTTTGGAGAACTGGCAGATATCACCTCTGGCTGGCCCCATAGTGGGGTGGGAATATTGTTCCCCCAGGAATTGGGAGGAATGAGGATTTTGCAGTACCCTTCCCATACTATGCCCACCAAGCCACACCCACAGAATCAGTAGTAAAAAAATGTATTTCACCACTGGTGTGAACCCTTCTTGGAACTGTTGAAAGGACTGTGTTGTAGATTGGAGATGGATGATGTCATATCCCTCTCTTCTGTTAAGAGAGGGCTATTCACTTTTGGCATAGATGGCCTCTTTGACCCCTCTTTCAAACCAGAAGTCCTCTTGGTCCAAAAAGTGGCCTTTTTCTTTTAAATACAGATGGACTGCTAAATCTAGTCCTGATGAGTTTGTTCTTCTATATTGTGCCTCCTCGAGTCCTCGAAGAGGGGCAGGATACAAATCCAATTAATAATAATAATAATAATCATCATCATCATCATCATCACCACCACCACCATCATCATCACCACCATCATCGTCATCATCATCATCTGAAGTGGTTGTTTTGTTTCTCCAATGTACAGATCTATATATGGCTTTCTGCACCTTTGGGACAACCCTGACCTGGATGACTGAGAATCTAGACATTTACCAGATACATATCCAGATAAAGGAAATTGCCATTCTGCCAAGTGAGTCCAATTCACAAAAAAAGAACAAAAGCCCAAAAACTCAGGTCTTTTATATTTTCTGTCTAAGGATAAAGCATTATTTGCCAATTGAGAGGACGCAAATTACATAATCTTCTACATGGATATTTCTTATTCTGATCCATATATAGATTATATTGTACTTTACATATAAATATATTACCACTGTTTAGCTGGGAATTGTCCAAATTAAACTCAAAATACAGTGTATAAAGGGAATCGTTTTGTGGAATTCTATATTTCAGTAACAAGCAATAAGTACAGGATATCAATATCCTTCACTAAAAACACCTAAGCCTGCTTAATTGAACATCTAAGAGTTGCTAAGGACCAGGGTGGTGCAGTGGTTAGAGTGCATCACTTCAGGCTACTTCAGCTAACTGCTAGCTGTAGTTCAGCAGTTCAAATTTCACCACTGGCTCAAGGTTGACTCAACCTTCCATCCTTCAGAGGTGGGTAAAAATGAGGAGCCAGACTGTTGGAGGCAATATGCTGATTCTGTAAACCACTTAGAGACAGCTGTAAAAGCACTATGAA
The DNA here is from genome assembly GCF_031021105.1 of Erythrolamprus reginae. Taxonomy (NCBI): domain Eukaryota; kingdom Metazoa; phylum Chordata; class Lepidosauria; order Squamata; family Dipsadidae; genus Erythrolamprus; species Erythrolamprus reginae. The sequence goes on from NC_091950.1 coordinate 61,807,012, forward strand.
GTGATATATAAGTCTAAATGCTATTATTGCTATTAATTAGAATTGGTTTATTAAATTTATTATAATTGCCTGTTCTATTAGACTCTGAGAAGCTTACACAATCCAGAAACAATAACATTAAGAATAAAAAGTCATCCCAGACTAAGACAACCAAAACCCTAAGCCTTATGAACCATACAAATTAGAGGATCACTAAAATACATCAATAAACCCATTTCCCATAGACCTGAGAATAGGGTCAGATTTTAAGAGCTTTTTGGAATCCCAAGAGTTTGGGCATCATTTTTATCTCTGGTGGATGCAGTTTCAGAGCATAGGGAAAGAACAATGAAAGGACACTGACTAAATTTCACAAGATGACATGATTTAATAAAGGGGACACACAGCTCATCCACTCTTTGTGAAAATAGCAAGTGAGCCAAAACAATCAGAAACATTTTATCCTTCAGAGAATCAAACCCTATATCATGAAACACTTTATAGGTAAGGACCAGAACCTTGAATTTTGCCTGGAAGACTTGAGTGACTGTATGAAGGCCCTGCTGTTGAAACAATGCCTCCTGGCTCCAGATGACACCTTCTCATAGAACAGGAGATGCAAATCAAGGAGAACCCATAAATTGTGCATCAACTGTGAATGGGGATGTGGAACCCCATTCAAGACCAACAACGAAAACTTCCCCAATGCCAGTGAGCAATAGAGCAACCTAATCTTATCACAACTGAGCCTGATCGCTGAGGAAGGATGTCAAAAAATATACCGTAACTGTCTTTCTTTCCTTAGTCTTCTGTTCCAGGGAAGAAGAGCAAAAAAAAAAGAGTAATGTGGCAATAAACAAAGCAATAAATACGAATAAAACTTTCATACAATAGAACTTATTATCTTGGATTCAAAGAATATGCATTGTTTGTTGTAAAATAAAAAGCTACTTCTAATGAATTTTATGGAGCAGTATAAAGGCTTTGCAACTATTTTATTGCAATGCTGCATTTCCTAATGTTTACACTGTTAATTACATAATGCTTTTATAAGCAAAATTGTATTAGAATGCTATCCCAATTGACATATTCTCCCACCACGTACCATTAGCTATTGTGTTTTTATTTGCTTTCATAGCAGCTATGAATATATCAGAGTAATACAATGGCATGGCGTCAAGTAATGTATGTATAATCAATTTCCCCATGGCATTATGAAATAACTAATCTCATACTAGAAGTTCATTAAATATTCTCATACCATCACAGAGTAGAACCTGGCATTTTCTTTTATAGATACTCTCTGGTTGTATTAAGATATTTTGTAGTTTTACATAAGATCAAATATAACTCCTTCAGTTTTAATTTCAGTAGCTTCCTTGAGATCAAGATTTAATGTGCTCCAGGACTGTGTATATTTTTCAGATGTTTCACATGCTGGGTTTTTTTGGTTTATTTATTTATTTTGTGGAAGTAGTGGGGAAGCTTTTTCAACAGGGCCATTAGTTTCCTATAGAAGGGAAGAACACTTTTTGAAACTTTAAAGGAAATGTGAATTTTGAAAATTCCATTATTATTTAATCAAAAGGCTTGTGAAAGGGAGAGTGGAAAGACAGGAAGAAGGAAAAAGCATTACGTTAAGGAACAATGAAACTATAATAAAGCTTGGAAATCTTCTTATAGAAAATGTAATTGCCTAGTAGCAATGAGCTACATCATAATGTATTGTTGTCTGCTTTTCTCTACTAATTAATACTGAAAGATTCATCCATACATTAAAACAAATTAATGAAAACTCCATTAAAAATCTCCAAAGAGGTTTATAACTGATTTAGAAAGAACAACTGAATATTTCCAGAGGTATCCATAAAGATGCACCCGGGTCTACTTGGAAATATGTAATTATGTTTATTATCATAGCATAACTCATGAGAATAAAATCTGTTTAATTTAGTGGCAATTGAAGAATTTTTACCCAACCAGAAATGAAACATTTTAAATATCAAACTGCAAAGGAAGTCTCAAAGCTGTACACTCATTGCAGTAGATAAAGCTGTTTAAAATGTTGAGGTTTATCATCTACAGCAGGAATCTCCAACCACAGGTAGATGGACAGGCTGTGTCATACTAGCAACTGGGCTGTGCAAACAAGTAAAGCCCCATCTGCAGGATGCAGGCAGCATGAAAAACCATGACCCCTCCGGTGTATGTAAAAACCTCTTTTCACAGAATTGGTCCCTGTTGCCCAAAGATTGGGGGACACTGGTCTAGAGCAAGGCTTCTAAGGCATGATAGTTAGATAATGGATGGATGGATGAATGGACCAACAGACCGGTGGACCAGTGGACCAACAGAGAGACAGACGTAATCTGAACAAGAGTTTTTATGGCTCCAGCACAAATGTAAGTACAGTGGTACCTCATCATACGAACTTAATTGGTTCCAGGAGGAGGTTCGTAAGGTGAAAAGTTCATAAGATGAAACAATGTTTCCCATAGGAATCAATGTAAAAGCAAATAATGCGTGCAAATCCTTCAGGAAAATCCCAAACTTTAGAAGGGAGGCGAACAGAGGGCAGGGAGGAGCAGCTAAAGGGGGCGGGTGGAAGAAGCAATGCTAGGCTAAAGGGTGAGTGGGAAGGAAGGAAGGCAAGGGGGGCACCCCTCCCTTTTCTTTTTTCAAAAGACACAGTTTCAGTGCCTTTGCAAGCATGCAAAATCTTTACTCCTCCAAGCTGCCCCTCCCTTTTCTTTCTTAAAAAGACACCGTTTCAGTGCTTTTGCAAGCATGCAAAATCTTTACTCCTTCAAGCTGCCCCTCCCTTTTCTTTCTTAAAAAGACACCGTTTCAGTGCTTTTGCAAGCATGCAAAATCTTTACTCCTCCAAGCTGCCCCTCCCTTTTCTTTCTTAAAAAGACACCGTTTCAGTGCTTTTGCAAGCATGCAAAATCTTTACTCCTCCAAGCTGCCCCTCCCTTTTCTTTCTTCAAAAAAGGGGGAAAAAAGAAACCCCTTCATCCTAGCAGCAGCTGCTTGGGTTCGTAAGGTGAAAATAGTTCGGAAGAAGAGGCAAAAAAATCTTAAACACCGGGTTCGTATCTTGAAAAGTTTGTCAGAAGAGGCATTCGTAAGATGAGGTACCACTGTATTTGTTGTGACTCTACATTGAAGAAAAATATAATAAATGGTGGGTGGGTGGGTGGGTGGATGGATGGATGGGTAGAGAGAGAGAGAGAGACAGAGAGAGATGATAGAGGTGGAGATGGAGATGGAGGTGGAGACAGAAATAGAGATAGATCTTGTATTGGGATTGGAGGGCAAATTTTAGAATCCCTGTAAATGCTGGGATTGGGAAATTGGATAACTTTAGCTTCTTAACCTGTAAATTGTACTAAGAGAATTTTGTGTGAGAGAGCATGTGTGTGCATATATGTGCTTGTATGATAAAATTAATATTTATGTTTGGAAATTCTCTGTTTAGAAATAATTCAGTTCTCCGGATATCTAGATATACCTATAAAATGATCATTGAAAAAAAAGAACTGTATTTATTTATTTATTTATTTATTTATTTACTTACTTACTTATTTATTTATTTAGTTTATTTATTTATTTAATCACTGGACTCAGGGCACACAGGGCAAATAATATTGCACAAGTAAATCATATTAAACACAATGGAAAATGTTATGATTTCTATACATACATATATGAGAATGGAGCTACTATACATATGGAGGTTCTATGCAGGTATAAGCATTTGTTGCTATTATTCTGTGTAACTTCTAAAGAACTGTATTTTTTTTTTGTTTTCTGGAGGGGAGTGTGATAGTCAAAATTCAAATATGTTTGAAGACACAATTGCCTGTGTAAACGTATCAAAATACATTAAGATGGAACTCCCAAGAACAACAAAAACATAGCTCTTATAGGGAGTATAAGAAAAATAAAAGCAAAATGGTAGAGAGAAGTATATAAATAAATAAAGATGAGGATTCTAATTAATAACATGTCAAAAATATTGGTAGGGCATAGAAAATGTGCAGATTTGAAAAAAAATTCCATCTGTCAATTTATAAAAGGCCACATCGCATGAATCTATGCATATGTTATGTTGACCCATTACAACAACCTACATTCTTGGGAAGAACCTGATATGCTTGAAAGTCAACACCAGCTAAAGAACTGGCAGCTTTGATTTCACAGCTAAATCACAGATAAAGGAGAGTATTTGTAGCTCAGGGTTGAAATGAGGAATCCTTGGTGCTCTCTGAGCTTGCTTGTTTTCTTGCAGAGGTTTCATTATCGTAACTAGGTAACAACATCAGTGTTAGTAAGGAGTACTATTTTTTGTAAGTTTATATTCTGGTGACTTGTGTGGATAGGGACGGTCTTAGAGATTCTTTGCTTGGGTTGTTTACTGTGGGCTCTTTGACAGTTTCATGATTGGGATATTGCATAATTGATTGCTGGTATGATGTTGACCTTGGACTTAATCTATGCTGAACTTGGTGCTGATTGCTGATAGAGAGGGTACTGGAGTATTTTTCTCTTTTTGGGCTGGTTGATTATCTCTTTTGCATTTATTTATTTATTATTTATTTATTACTTAGATTTGTATGCCGCCCCTCTCCGAAGACTCGGGGCGGCTCACAACATGTAGAAACAAATCATAAGCAATCAGACAAATTTAAAATATTTAAATATTTAAAAACCCCATATGCTAACAGACACACACACAGACATACCATGCATAAATTAAACGTGCCCAGGGGGAGATGTTTCAGTTCCCCCATGCCTGACGGCAAAGGTGGGTTTTAAGGAGTTTACGGAAGGCAGGAAGAGTAGGGGCAGTTCTAATCTCCGGGGGGAGTTGGTTCCAGAGGGCCGGTGCCGCCACAGAGAAGGCTCTTCCCCTGGGGCCCGCCAACCGACATTGTTTAGTTGACGGGACCCGGAGAAGGCCCACTCTGTGGGACCTAATCGGTCGCTGGGATTCGTGCGGCAGGAGGCGGTCTCGGAGATATTCTGGTCCGATGCCATGAAGGGCTTTAAAGGTCATAACCAACACTTTGAATTGTGACCGGAAATTGATCGGCAGCCAATGCAGACTGCGGAGTGATGGTGAAACATGGGCATACCTAGGTAGGCCCATGACTGCTCTCGCAGCTGCATTTTGCACGATCTGAAGTTTCCGAACACTTTTCAAAGGTAGCCCCATGTAGAGAGCATTACAGTAGTCGAACCTCGAGGTGATGAGGGCATGAGTGACTGTGAGCAATGAGTCCCGGTCCAGATAGGGCCGCAACTGGTGCACCAGGCGAACCTGGGCAAACGCCCCCCTCGCCACAGCTGAAAGATGTTGTTCTAATGTGAGCTGTGGATCGAGGAGGACGCCCAAGTTGCGGACCCTCTCTGAGGGGGTCCCCCCCCACGGTAATGGACGGACAGATGGAATTGTCCTTGGGAGGCAAAACCCACAGCCACTCCGTCTTATCCGGGTTGAGCTTGAGTCTGTTGACACCCATCCAGGCCCCAACAGCCTCCAGGCACCGGCACATCACTTCCACTGCTTCATTGACTGGGTACTGGGCATAGTCTATAACTGTTGATAATCTCTATATGTCTATTGATGATTGATTTGCTAGACTGCCAGGCTTCTAGAAATTTCTTGGAATTTTTGGATCTGGCCTGGTCTAGGATTGTCACATATTCCCAACTTAAACTATGGTTAAATCTACCTATATTTTGTGAAATTGAAGAATTTTCATTGTGCTTTTTTATCATGTGTTAGCAATGAATAATTGGTGGGAACATGTAGTTGAAAAAGTAGTCAAAATGAACAGATTAAAATATTGTGGTATTTCTGAATAGAAACTGTTAGTCATGATATAACACACCAGAGTTAACTGTGGTTGAAAAGAAGAAAGTGTGGATAACTGATATGATACTATCAGAGGATGATAGAATAGAGAAATGAATTGGAGATTTAACAAGTATCAAGATCTGAAAATAAAAGTGCAAAGATTATGGGCCATCATCTTTGCACTTTTATTTTCAGATCTTGATACTTGTTAAATGGCATAACCTTATGGCAGTCCCAGTAATTATTTCTACACTGGATGCCATACCAAAAAATCATGGACAGCACTTAGAAAATCTTGACAAAATTTCCATCTGTTTATTACAAAAAGCAACATTGTTCAGAGCTACAATACACTATATGAATGCATTAATAATATCTGAGGTTCATGTGAAGAACTTGATGTGAATGAAGGCCAATACCAGCTAAAGAACTGGCAGCAGTGATTCACATGTTGTGTATATTAGAAATGTTGAGAACTTGGGAAAGTTCCAATATTCAAAAGTAGCAAATCCGGTCAGATCTATCTGGCAAACTGTTTGTAAACAGTAGCAGTAGTAATAACAACAGCAATAAATTAGCATGAAAATCTCTTCACAGCTTTTTTTTCTGAGAAAGTTTTCATAAATGATCCATGTCTACAGTTTCTAAAGCTGCTGCTTCTCTAAGTGTGGGCAAGACGGAATAAAGATTAATGAACTCTCAAGGTTATATCAAATTCAGAAGTATAAAAATTCACCTTTAGTTTTACCATAATGTTTGTGTTGATTTCAAAAACCATATAGTAAGGAATGCACTATTTGTCCACTTGTAAATCAAAGTTAATTCATTTGGCATTTGTGTTTTTGAATATTAGGCAATTTTATTCATTAAAAAACCAAAATTAGGATATAAGTTCTAGGACTAAATAAAAATTATGTGGTTCATCTCTATAGCAGGTAAAGGATGATGGGTTATTCAAAAGTATTATCTTACTTACTTACATACATACATACATACATACATACATACATACATACATGCATATTGAATCACTTAACTAATTATATAATTAAATTTTGTATAATTTCTTTAGCAGTATAATAGAACTAATTATAAGAACAAGGAAACTTGGCTAAGCAATTCATTGGATAGAACAAGCTGAGGTGTCACAATCCAAATACAAACTCATACAGATATGACATTAATTCTGCCAAGTAAAGTTGTTGCTATTGTATCTCTGTCCACAATTTAATTAAAAATGCTATTGCTTCATGAATCTGGATACCCAATGAAGATACAGAGGTATGATATTCATATGCTAAATAAAAGAAATAAATTATGCAATTTCTCTTCATTCTTTTGAGTTCACATCATATTTAATAACAAAGTTACGTAGGAATGGAAGTTTTCAGAAGAGATCAGAGGGTACGCTGATGTTTCTCACTTGGCAAATTGAACAATATTTTAAAAAACAAAACGAAAAACTCATCACAAATGCCTTTCACTGCCTTCCATGAGAATTTGTCTTGAAATGCCCAAGCAAATATTATAAAACATGTCATGCCTTTCTGCAGTAATACTTAATCATAAAACATCTGTTATGCATGTTAAAATATAATAGCTGGAGTATATCTTATTAACACACCAAGAGCTATGTTCAGTAATATTACGGGCATGACCTCCACCTTATTGTAAGTCAAGAATTTACAGTTAGTACTTCTATGCCAACCATTACTTTTCCTGCTGTATACTTTGGCAGAAGTGAGAATCCAGTGAGACAGCTGGCTGCTGAAAATGTAAAGGGGAAAATCTTTACATTATAGTCCATGTAGTTCTTAGATACTAGTGACAGCCTGAACATATAAGAAACAATATCGGGGGCCAATATTTATGCATGGCCCATTTCTAATAAATGAATTTTTATGCATAATTTCTAATGAATATTAATAATTGCCATGGTTTCAAATTGAAAAGGTAAGGGAAAATTAAAGGAATTGGCGGTGAGAGGATGGACAGGATCTGACCTTCCTTTCACTTCCTTCAATTCCAACTTGATTGTCACAGATCATAGAAAGAGCTTGCTGTAATTGTTTGGCAGTGAAAATGAAGTGATTTGTCATTACCTTTTCCCAGATTTTTTTAAAACCTTCCAGGTAGGGGGGGGGAAATTCTACTTACCATACCTACCGGTTCGCATTGGATCGGAATTCACATGTTATACACCAGCCAACACTATTGTCAGTCCTCCGGGGCAGACCAAAACAGAAAATTGACTCTGAAAGAAGAGTAAAGTTACATTTTATTGTGATAGGCCAGGAGTTCAAACTGACTGCCCACTGGCTAGATATGTCACACTCTGGCCATGCCCAACCCAGCTCTGCGAAGGGGAAAAAAAACCATCATGATACATCATGTGACAGCAATGTGTCACAGTAAGTTTGACAACCGTGTGATAGGATATAGCAATGATGGCTAACCGAAAGCGCGAGTGATGGGCTCCTACAAGCACTGTCAGGTACAGAGAACCGGTAGAAAAAATTTTGGTCAGGTATGCAGAACCAAAACAAAAATTTTGAATTTTTTTCTCTCCTCCCCCTTCTTGGCTCTGGGTATGTTTTTCTCTGGGCAGTAAATGAGGTTGAATATGTATAATTTTAGAAGAGCTTTGTGTACATGTGTGTGTGTACATAAACATACAGTTTGTATAGTAGATAATGTATATATTTGTGTGCCTGTGTGTAATATGTATGTACACATATGGAATATATACATAGAATTAAATAGTATATTTTGGATATTCAGTAATAGCAAATAGATAGGGAAATTGTATCTCTTTGAGGCAAGGAGAGGCCAGGCACCCTAACCCAAACCCTTCACGTGAATGACGTCAAGTTGGCCACCTTTAAGCCAGTTACATGACTTTTAAGCTACCCCCCGGTTACATGTTCGTCAAGCCACTCCCGCCTGGTCACATGGCCAGCAAGTCACACCCACAAAATAAGCCCTGCCCACAATATGGTAGTAATTTTTTTTGCATCCCTTCGCACGTGCACACATCCATAATGCAATGCACACACAACCCCTTCATGCCCTGCCCCTATACATGTGTATGTGACCCCCCTACGTGCACCCCAAACCCCAAGCATGCAGGTGTGACCCCTGCAGACATCCTGCCTCCCTCACATGGTGGCAAAGACCCGAAAACCAGCTGGCAGGCAGGAGACATTCGTGCATGCGTGAAAGACCTGAGATGGGACGAAAGCTCGTGTGCCCGCAGAGAGACTCTGTGTGCCACCTGTGGCACACATGCCATAGGTTCCCCATCATGGGGCTATAGAAACATGCCTTGCAAATCTGCTTGGGCTTTATAAACAAACAAACAGACAGACAAACAAACAAACAAACAAAAATAATGTAATTAGATAAATTGCACTGGGAGAAAACCTCAACTATTCCCTTTCTATACTTTGTGCTTGGTTCTAATTTCTCTTATTTTTCCAATCCATTAGGCTAGAACACTTTTATATTTAGAAAATTGCATTTCTTATGCTCATATTTATATAAATATGTGTGACCATGTAAAAAATACGACTTCAGTAATCGAGTTGTCGAAGTGTGGAACTCATTACCAGACTCCATAGTGTCATCCCCAAACTCCCAACACTTTACCCTTAAATTATCCACAGTTGACCTCTCCAGATTCCTAAGAGGTCAGTAAGGGGCATGCATAACTGCACTAGAGTGCCTTCCTTCCCCTGTCCTTTTGCTCTCCTATATCTCCTATACCTGTCTTCTATTCCTATATCTCTTCTTCTATTCTTTCATTGATATATTTTATTCCTATATCTTCTCTTTTATTCTTTCTTAGATATATTTTACTATGAGTATATCCTCTATAACCTCCATTATGTATTTTACTATGTGTATACCCACTAAAACCCTCATTGTGCAATAGACAAAATTAATCAATCAATCAATCAATCAACAAATAAACTTACTTTCCCTACTTGTTCTCATCACGTTGGAAGTGCACGCTTTGTCACATCAGGGAAATGACCCTCTACATTAGTGGTGGGCTACTAGCCGGAATGCCTTATTGGGTTCACCTCCATGGCTCTGGAGGTCCCTTGGGTTTCAGCAGAGTTATGCTGCTACGCCCATGCAGGTAGTGAAATCGTGCATGGACAATGCAGGTGCGCCCGTGTTCTGGCAATTTTTTTTGCTTCCGTGCAGTGATTAAGCATTCCGGCTAGTAGCCCACCACTGCTCTACACATGCACAGAAGCCTTTGTGCATATGCAGAAGGGTTCTTTGCCAGCCACTTTCAAGGAGCAGTGAGCAGAGCAATGGTTCAGGGACATGGCCTGCCAGCCATCACTACCGGTTTGGTGAGCGGGGGCAAATTTCCGTCACCGGTATGGGAGAACGTGTCTGAACTGGCAGCAACCCATTACTGTTGACCTTTTGATAAGCAAAGTCAATGTGGAAATCAGTTTCCCTTAACAACTAAGTTGCTAATTTATCAACTGCAGTGATTCACTTAACAACTGTGGCAAGAAAAGACATAATATGGGGCAAAACTCACTTATGAATTGTCTCAATTAACATAGATTTTGTACTCAATTATCATAAGATGAGAAATAAGATGAGATTTTGTACTCAATTATCATAAGATGAGAAGTACATGTAGTGTAATGATTTAAAGCAGGCAAATTCTACCTGGATTTTATGGAATAGTTTGACCCTCTGAAGCTGCACAGTTAAAATCATTATGCACATTTATTCTGAGTTCACATCTTGGAACAATTCACTTTTCAGCATTAAGTGAACTTTTTATGGCTCTGTCTAAGGCTGGATATACTGTAGAGGGATAATAATGGAAAGAATGACAGGCAGGCTCTCAACTATTGTAATGCTACTAGTGGTGCTGTTCCAACTTAGTGTAATTATGACAGAACTCTGGAGAACTGTGAATAATTTTCAGGATATATAATATCCTGGACTTTTTTTAAAATCCCAATTTAATACTAAAAGCACAGCTGTAATTATAATTTTCTCCTTTATTAGCAACATTTTAAATAAGTGGGCAACTAGGGTTAATTTTCTACTCTGGGGAACATTTCTTTGGAGAAAGTGTTAATGTCTGCGTCAAAGAAGATGTCAGCTTTACACAGTCCCATTTTTAGATTAAATGAAAGTTGTGGAGAGAGGAATCTTATTCTCACCTTCTTCTCATCTTATTCTCTACATTATTAATATTTAGTTTAAAAAAACCTATACAAGATGATTTGTCCTTGCCTCCCATGGTAGTTACAGTTTTTACGTGGGCTTCCAACTTAGTTTTCCTCCTGTTTGTCTACCACTACTTGGTCTTGTAAAAAAATAATAATGTTTGTCTATTTTTTTTTGGTTAATTAAGCTCTGTAGATTTATTTCATCAGTTTGTTGCTGTTATTATTAGGCAAAAAGAAATCCTGACTAGAGAGTCAAAGAAACACTGTAAAATAAATAAATAACTTAGTTTATCCTTAAATATTCCATTAATAATAACTTGGATTTTATCTCTTACTACTAATTATTTCATATTTTAATGCTTTATTATGAAGCAAAAATAATAACTGAAAATGAAGCTAAAGAGCAAAACATAAATGCAAACAGGAAACAGGACAACTAAAAGGGAAAAAGAAGTAACAAACCATTGCATTGATTTAAATAGAAATCATACAACACATGGTTGCATCCTGTCATCACCTCCTTAATACCTTCTTAACCCAAACAAGTGTTTTCCAGAGAGTGATCTGTGAACCAAAAAAGGGGTATGGTCACTTTAAGGAGCAGTTGACACGTTCAATAAGATCTGAATACTACTACAAGCCAGCTTTGGGATGGGGATAGGTGTGAAAGATATCAAGTTGGTGAATGCAGATGTGCATAATGTTGGCACACACACAAAAGGGGCAGGGCTTTAGTTATGATACCAAATTCTTCTCCTGACTTTGCTTTAACTCCTAACCAAACATTGTGGTTATGTATTGCCATAGCAGTTGTACAAATGTCTGATAAAATAGGCCAGATCTTTAAGTATTCAATTGACTATAAGAGGGGATAACGAAGATCTTTGATATGTTCCCAATTATCCTGATACTGGAAATTGCTTCTATTCAGTTCGATAACTATCAAAATGAGAGCTTTTCCTGTTTTCATTCAGTAATGTATCTATTGTGTCTTGGAGAGATATATTTACTTAATTATGCAGTTTAATGATGGAAACTTTGAAAGAGCTGTTTCAGTTAATTTGATTTAAGATTATATTTCTATACGATAGAATAATTTATTTTCTCAAAATTTTCTTCATTTTTTAATGAAGAATAAGTAATAATGCAACCATGCACATATATAGTACATTGCAAACAATCCCAAAAAATTTACAGAATCAATGTTATTATTAAAAGGGGAGAATATTGATGTATTTGTTTTTTTAAAAATAATCATTTAATAATGATTATTTTTATCATTATTAAATGATAAATTTAATCATTATTAAGGTTTATTGGATTTATATGGTTTAGGTTTATTGGATTTATATGCCGCCCCTCTCCACAAACTCAGGGCGGCTCACAACAATAATAAAAAACAGTACAGTACACAATACCAAATCCAATGCCTACCCATCCAGTTCCAATTTAAATTAATAATCTCATAAAAAACAGTATATATAAAAAACAGGCACACAGTCAATCAATCAACAAAACAACATGGGCAAGGGGGAGGTGTTTTAGTTCCCCCATGCCTGACGGCAAAGGTGGGTCTTAAGGAATTTACGAAAGGCAGGGAGGGTGGGGGCAATCCTAATCTCAGGGGGGAGCTGGTTCCAGAAGGTCGGGGCCCCCACAGAGAAGGCTCTTCCCCTGGGTCCCACCAGACGACATTGTTTAGTCAACGGGACCCGGAGAAGGCCAACTCTGTGGGACCTAACCGGTCGCTGGGATTCGTGCGGCAGGAGGCGGTCCCGAAGATATTCTGGTCCGGTGCCATGAAGGGCTTTATAGGTCATAACCAACACTTTGAATTGTGACCGGAAACTGATCGGCAGCCAATGCAGACTGCGGAGTGTTGGAGTGATATGGGCATACTTGGAGAAGCCCATAATTGCTCTCGCAGCTGCATTCTGCATGATCTGAAGTTTCTGAACACTTTTCAAAGGTAGCCCCATGTAGAGAGTGTTACAGTAGTCGAGCCTCGAGGTGATGAGGGCATGAGTGACTGTGAGCAATGACTCCTGGTCCAAATAGGGCCGCAACTGGCGCACCAGGCGAACCTGGGCAAACGCCCCCCTCGCCACAGCTGAAAGGTGTTTTTCTAATGTGAGCTGTGGATCGAGGAGGACGCCCAAGTTGCGGACCCTCTCTGAGGGGGTCAATAATTCCCCCCCTCAGGGTAATGGACGGACAGATAGAATTGTCCTTGGGAGGCAAAACCCACAGCCACTCCATCTTGTCTGGGTTGAGTTTGAGTTTGTTGACACCCATCCAGGCCCCAACAGCCTCCAGGCACCGGCACATCACTTCCACTGCTTCGTTGACTGGACATGGGGTGGAGATGTACAACTGGGTATCATCGGCATATTGATGATACCTCACACCATGCCTTTGGATGATCTCACCCAGCGGTTTCATGTAGATATTAAATAGCAGGGGGGAGAGGACCGACCCCTGAGGCATCCCACAAGGGAGAAACCTCGTGGTCGACCTCTGACCCCCCACTAACACCGACTGCGACTGACCAGAGAGGTAGGAGGAGAACCACTGAAGAACAGTGCCTCCCACTCCAACCCCTCCAGCCGGCGCAGAAGGATACCATGGTCGATGGTATCGAAAGCCGCTGAGAGGTCAAGGAGCACCAGGACAGAGGACAAGCCCCTGTCCCGGGCCCGCCAGAGATCATCCATCAACGTGACCAAAGCAGTTTCCGTGCTGTAGCCGGGCCTGAATCCAGACTGCTGAGGACCTAGATAATCGGCTTCATCCAAGGACCGCTGGAGTTGAAGTGCCACCACCTTCTCGACAACCTTCCCCATGAAGGGAAGGTTTGAGACTGGACGGTAGTTATTAAGCACGGCTGGGTCCAGGGACGGCTTCTTGAGGAGGGGGGGCACAACCGCCTCCTTATAAAGTGGCGGAAAGGACCCCCTCCCCAAGGAGGCGTTGACAATCTCCTGGACCCAGCTCTGTGTCACCCCTCGACTGGCCGAAACCAGCCAAGAGGGACACGGATCCAGTAAACAGGTGGCGGAACTCACAGCTCCAATGGCCTTGTCCACTTCATCAGGTGTCACCAAGTCAAACTCCTCCCAGACAGATGGACAAAGACGTTTAGCCCCAGTCACCTCGACTGACTCATTGTCAGTCGACTCTGTTTCACAATTGGAGTCGAGGTCCGCTTGGATCCGGGCAATTTTATCAGCGAAAAACGTGTTCAAATCCTCGGCACTACTCTGCAAGGGCTCCCCAACTCCCCTCTGATTAAGAAGGGAGCGGGTTACCCTAAACAGAGCGGCCGGGCGGGATTCCGCTGATGCAATCAAGGCGGCATGATACACGCATCTTGCCGCCTTGAGCGCCACTTTGTAAGTCTTAATATGAGCTCTTACAAGTGTTCGATCGGATTCGGACTTACTCTTCCTCCATCGCTTCTCCAGACGTCTCTTCTGGCGCTTCAACACCCGGAGCTCCTCGTTGAACCATGGAGCTCTACGGGGTCTAGTGCCGTGGAGAGGTCGCAATGGTGCAATCCGGTCAAGAGCCTCCCCTGCAGCCTTGTTCCAGGCCTCAGCAAGAGACTCTGCCGAACTGTGGACAAGTGTATCTGGAATAACCCCAAGCGCCATCTGGAAGCCTTCTGGATCCATCAGGCGTCTGGGGCGGAACCTCCTAATTGGTTCCGCCTCCCTGTGGGGAAGGATTGGAGCCAGGAAGTTAAGCCGCAGTAGGAAATGATCTGACCACGACAAAGGCAGCACTTCTAAGCCCCTTAATCTCAGATCATTACTCAGTTGCTCAGAGAGGAATATCATATCGGGTGCGTGCCCACCCTCGTGAGTCGGACCCTGAACTACTTGAGTAAGGTCCATGGCTGTCATGGTGGCCATGAACTCCTGTGCCAGTCCAGAGGAACCGCCGAGCGACGGCAGATTGAAGTGCCCCAGGACGATAAGTCCGGGGAACGCCACCGCCAGCCCGGCCACCTCCTCGAGCAGCACAGGCAGGGCTGTTGACACGCAGCTGGGAGGCAGGTACGTGAGTAACAAGCCCACCTGAACCCCTAAGTAAAACTTCACCAGGAGGGACTCACAACCCGCAACCTCTGGAGCAATGAGCCTACGCAGGCCATGACTCTCCCTGGCTATAATAGCCACTCCTCCCCCCCTTCCCTGGGGTCGAGGTTGGTGCCATACCCGAAACCCAGCTGGGCAAATTTCAGAGAGAGGAACTCCTCCCTCCAGGCCCAGCCAGGTTTCGGTCACACAAGCCAGGTCGGCCTCCTCATCCAGGATCAGATCCCGGATGAGGAGAGCTTTATTTACCACTGACCTGGCATTGAGTAGCAACAACTTGAGCCCAGGGCCAGAATTACACTCATCACCAGTGCTTGAGTTAAGCTCATGGAGCCTGAAGAAGGGATCACTACTAAGCAGCGATTCCTCCTTCCCCTGGAACGGCTAGCTCCATGGCTTCCGCCATACCTGCCTCTCCCCAGCAAGACCGGGATATTTTGACCCTCTGCCACCCCAGAGATAAGTGTCCCCTCCCTCCTGCCCCTCCAGCATCAGGTGTGCCAAAAATTCCATTCATGTCATATTCATTCATTCCATACATATTATAATCCCTCCTACCCACTCCATTCCATCTATCACTCCCCTCCCATTCATTTTCATTCACAGTATTCCATTCATTCCAATAATTACTAAAATAGTCCCATTCATTCATGCCATCACTACCATCCTCCCATCCACTTAAAAATCCCCACAATAATTTAATTAAAAAGAGTTAATATAAAACTAATAGTTCATATTATTAAAATATTAATTATTAAAAATATAGATAAATATAAGTAATAAAAATAAAAATATAGGTAGAAGATATTTCAACTGGTCAGTTAATTAATCAATTAAGCCAAGTTCATATAGATATCATCCAGTCTAAAAAGGTGAGTCCGAGGGATGTATGATGTTATTAGTAGGACAAACAATTACAATTATTAATAAATACCAGCTGAAAAAAAATGAGGCAACTATTGGCTTTAATTAATAGTTATCAGATAAGCTTCTGAACTCTCTGAGGATGAAGAAAATAATTATCTACTTTGCTTTCCATTACAGAGCTCACACTTTGCTGTGATAACTATGTGATTCTGCATTGTAATTCTCAAGAATCAGACAATAATGGTACTACAGTTTTCAGATGAATGGATACAGAAACCAACACAATAAGAAGCTTCCACATTAAGCTTATACTTCAGCTGCCATGAAAAAAATTATTCTTATGAAAACTAAATTGTTCAATATTCCAAAGAATGTTTAAGTTGTGTAAATGATTTCCATAGTGAAGACCCCCATAAATGCCTCGTTTAATTCTGAAGAATTTTTACCACAGCTTTCATCTCCGTAAATGTTATTATGTTCAATGAATGTTCAAAGTGATAAATTCTTGTTGCATATTAATCATCTAGCAAATTTTTAAAGTTCCCTATTTCCTTTTTATCTCAGCCATTAGCGGTGTTATTTCTTAATCTCTCAAAAAATAATAAGAGTTCAAAAGTCAAACTTTTTAGACTACTTTCTGATTTCCAGGAAACTAGAATAGATAGAATAAGTCATCTATTTCGTAAGAAGGCTGCTATCATTTTCATCAGTCTGTTTTATAAAATAAAAGATAAAACTATTTTTAGAATATCTTTATATTATTTCTAGAGTAATAATTGTAAAATGTGCTACAAGAAATTTATTACAAGACTTCAATTATTTTTGATACTTCTTTTTTGTACCTTTTCTTTTCACAAATTATCTTGTCTGAGTAATCAGTACATATTAGGACTGCTGTGAAGGAACATTCTACATCTAGTCTTCTTTCAATTGTTGAGGGAAAATACTTAAAAGTACACCAGAAAGAAATTATCTGACCTTAATTTTGAGCGATTAAGTATAACACAGGAGGATTCCTAAAGGAAATTATTTGTGAAGGAAGAAACCATGTTCATTAAAATACAATTTTAGGGTCAGCTTAATTCTTTTGAACTTAAGCTCTGTCTGTAATAAATTTAGCCTTCTTTGAGACTGAGTATTAAATTAGAATATAACATGTGGCTGGATGAGAAGGGTAACATGTTCCCCACTGACAATCCTCTAGTTGGGTTTTATATGCTGCATTGGCCACAACTACCCTGTTTCCCTGATAGTAAGACACCCCCAATTGTAAGACGTATCGGGGGTTTCAGGGGGGTCGGCTAATATAAGCCGTACCCCGAAAGTAAGACATATGTCTTACTTTCGGGGAAACACGGGGATATTGCCGGGGGGGGAGCCCGATGATGTCGCTTCCAAGCTCCCCGTGCGCCCATCGCCTTCGCCTCGCCGCGGCGCCACCGCCTCTTCCCCGGCTTGGCAAAGCGAAGGATGGCGCTGGTCCGAAGCGAGCCGAGCGGGTGGCGGCTTGCAGCGAAGGTGCTCGTCCCAGCAACCAAGTCCTGCCGAGGCTCGGCTGCAAGCGGCCAACGAGGCCGACCAGCTCCGAGGCGAGCAGCCGGAGCTGCGCCCTCCTTCACCCGCCTCCTTTCCGGCAGGCAGGTGGGGCTGCCCAACTGCGCAGAGCGGCTCCTCCCCTCCAGACACACGCTTCCCCGACACGCGTCTGTGGCTCCACACATGCACGCCACTTGGAGCCCTGAGGTTGAACTTGGAAAAGGGCTCACGAGGCTCCTGTCCCGCGGTTGCCCTTCTGGACTCTGGGGAGATGCCTTCGGGAACGCGATCCTTTCAATTTTTTTCCAATGTAAAACATACCCCGAAAGTAAGACGTGGTGGGGCTTTTGGGGGTAAAAAGAAAGTAAGACACTGTCTTACTTTCGGGGAAACACGGTAGGAGCAGGCAAGCTGGAGTGGCAATTATGTACTGGGATACTAGTTTTTTTCAAAGAACACTGAACAATAAGAGCAATGTTCTCTTTAAACTTCTGTGTTCTTTCTTATTGCACTTATAGAATATTATTAACATATCATGAGCCATGGTGGTACAATGGTTAGAGTGCAGAATTGCAAGCAATTTGGCAATTCAAATCTCATGAAGTTCAAGGCCGACTCAGCCTTCCATCCTTTTGAGATGGACTTAAAAGGAGGATCCAAATTGTTGGGGAAAATATGTTGACTCTATAAAGTTAGAGAGGGCTGTAAAGCAGTGAAAGGCAGTATATAAGTATAAGTGCTATTACTATCTAAAAAGATTTATAAGGATAGAACTGTGACAATTGTGATGGATAAAATTTTCACAAATAAAACTGCTCACATTTTCTTTGACTTGGAGGCCATATAGACAGAATTTGTTTGGGCAATAGAAGTGATGCCTTGTGATGTTTTCTGAGAAATGTTTGAGTTAATATATCTGAAGGAAGTGGACAGAATCCTCTGTGACCTCAGTTCTACTACATGTATATTAAATCTTCTTGCCCCTGACTAGTTAAAAGACCAGAAGAGGGACTGAGAGTTAGAATCCAAGCTCCTTTTAATAGAAGGGGAGTTTCTAAAATAGAAGAGAATAGAATAGAATTTTATTGGCCAAGTGTGATTGGACACACAAGGAATTTGTCTTGGTGCACATGGTCTCAATGCACATAAAAGAAAAGATAGGTTCATCGAGAATCATAAGGTAAAACACAATGATAATCTGGGTACAAATAAGCAATCAAATCATATTAGGAACCAGTCAATATAAATTGTAGGCCCGGTTACAGCACGGAAACCGCTTTGGTCGCGTTGATGGATGATCTCTGGTGGGCCCGGGACAGGGGTTTATCCTCTGTCCTGGTGCTCCTTGACCTCTCAGCGGCTTTCGATACCATCGACCATGGTATCCTTCTGCGCCGGCTGGAGGGGTTGGGAGTGGGAGGCACTGTTCTTCAGTGGTTCTCCTCCTACCTCTCTGGCCGGTTGCAGTCGGTGTTAGTGGGGGGTCAGAGGTCGGCTCCGAGGTCTCTCCCTTGTGGGGTGCCTCAGGGGTCAGTCCTCTCCCCCCTGCTATTTAACATCTACATGAAACCGCTGGGTGAGATCATCCAAGGACATGGGGTGAGGTATCATCAATATGCCGATGATACCCAGCTTTACATCTCCACCCCATGCCCAGTCAACGAAGCGGTGGAAGTGATGTGCCGGTGCCTGGAGGCTGTTGGGGCCTGGATGGGTGTCAACAGACTCAAACTCAACCCGGATAAGACGGAGTGGCTGTGGGTTTTGCCTCCCAAGGACAACTCCATCTGTCCGTCCATTACCCTGGGGGGGGAATTATTGACCCCCTCAGAGAGGGTCCGCAACTTGGGCGTCCTCCTCGATCCACAGCTCACATTAGAACAACATCTCGCAGCTGTGGCGAGGGGGACGTTTGCCCAGGTTCGCCTGGTGCACCAGTTGCGGCCCTATCTGGACCGGGACTCACTGCTCACAGTCACTCATGCCCTCATCACCTCGAGTTTCGACTACTGTAATGCTCTCTACATGGGGCTACCTTTGAAAAGTGTTCGGAAACTCCAGATCGTGCAGAATGCAGCTGCGAGAGCAGTCATGGGCTTACCCAGGTATGCCCATGTTTCACCATCACTCCGCAGTCTGCACTGGCTGCCGATCAGTTTCCGGTCACAATTCAAAGTGTTGGTTATGACCTTTAAAGCCCTTCATGGCACTGGACCAGAATATCTCCGAGACCGCCTCCTGCCGCACGAATCCCAGCGACCAATTAGGTCCCACAGAGTGGGCCTTCTCCAGGTCCCGTCAACTAAGCAATGTCGGTTGGCGGGCCCCAGGGGAAGAGCCTTCTCTGTGGCGGCACCGGCCCTCTGGAACCAACTCCCCCCGGAGATTAGAACTGCCCCTACTCTTCCTGCCTTCCGCAAACTTCTTAAAACCCACCTTTGCCGTCAGGCATGGGGGAATTGAAACATCCCCCCCCTGGGCACGTTGAATTTATATATGGTATGCTTGTGTGTGAGTCTGTTAGTTTGTGGGGTTTTTTTAAATCTTTAAAATTTTAAATTGTTGATTACTTATGATTTGTCTTTTACATGTTGTGAGCCGCCCCGAGTCTTCGGAGAGGGGCGGCATACAAATCCAAGTAATAAATAAATAAATAAATAAATAAATAAATAAATAAATACAATTTAATCCTGGATCGTGCAGATACCTATAGACCCAAACCATAGAGGTGTATTTATCTTTCTTCCTTTTTTTTTTATAATAATTTTTTATTGGTTTTTTAATAGTTTACATACAACAGACATATAACAGTGAACAGTGCATGTGCCCATCACCTAACAACAACACACACCCCATCACCCCCACCACCCATACAAGAGGATTCAAATTTTTTTTAATTGTTTATCTATTATTCCTTGGCTCTATCTTGTTCTAGTATTACTAAAAGAGTGATTGCAATTTATTTTTCATATTTACATCACAGATTCTACTTAACATATAGTCTTTTACCTTGTTCCATCGCACCATCAGCTTCTCCAATTTATTCTTATCAAAATTATTTAATCTTATTTCCATAATTTCAAAATGTACGTGATCCACCATATACCCGTACCAATTTTGTAATGTCCATTTTGTAGAATCTTTCCATCCTAATACCATCACTGCTTGAGCACTTTCCAGTGCTGCGGTTTTAATTTCCTTAAATTCTCCTAATTCTCTATATTTGATTAAAATTGCTATTTCTTTTGTAATAATCCAGTTAATGTTTAACATTTTATTAATTTCATTCTGGATTACATTCCAGAATTTCTGAATTTCTGCACACTCCCAGATCATATGCATAAAAATTCCTTTTTTCTGGCATCCGTGCCAACATATGCCCTTCTCTTTCCCCTGGAAGTGTGCAATTTGTGCAGGTGTATAGTACCATTTATGTAAGATTTTTCTTCTCATCTCTCTAACTCTCGTATTTTTAATCTTGTATATATTTTCTATTATTTCTTTCATTTCTCTTTCATCTATTTGTAAATCATCCTGCCAACATCTTGTTAAACTTTTTGTTACTTCTTCTTCCATTTGTAATAGCATTCTATATATACTACCGGCTTGTGCTTTACTTTCATTTATCTTTTCGCTTATTATTTTTTCTACACTATTTTCTTCCCGTAAGAAGGCTTCTTTATTCTCACTTTTGTTTAAGTATGTACATATTGCATTAATCTGCAACCATTTCTGTTTACCAATCCACCATTCCAATCTAGTTCTACTAACTCTTCCATCTTTCTCATATAATTGCTCAATTCTCGTTATTCCTTTACTATTTAATATTTTAATAATTCTACTTAGATTAATGTCATCCCCTATATTCAATACATGTAACGTTGATAGCCTGGATACCTTTATTCCACTTGTCCTCTGCCATTTAAGCCATATTTCTAAACCTGCTTTAAAAGGATCACTTAAGGTACTGGTTTCAATTCTACTCCAATTTTTAAATAATAGTTCTTTATTGTTTATATTATTAATTTCTTTTTCTATTCGTACCCATTTCTTTCCCCCCCATAACTGTAGCTCCATTAACCTTTCCATTTGAAATGCATTTCTATATAATACTAGATTTGGGCTGCCCCACCCGCCCTCTTTCTCTTGTGCAATCTGCCAATGTTTCCTTATTCTGGGTTTTTTATCTCCTTCAATCCAAAAATTTAGTCTGTTATCCCATTCTTTTAATTTTGCCTCAGGAAAACTACCAGGTAGAACCTGAAACAAATACATCATTTTTGGTATTATTATCATCATCTTAAGAGCCCTAATCTTAGCCATTCTTCCTAACTTTTTACCCTTCCAATTTTTAATCTGCTTCTGGATTTTTTTCCAAATTAGGTTATAATTGACCGTTGCTATTTTTATTGGATTCTTGAATAACCAAATTCCCAAATATTTCATTTTTTTACAACCTAGTTTCAGTTTTGAAGTTTTTTGAATTTCGATTTGCTCTTTAGGGCCTGTATTTAAACATATTATCTCTGATTTGTCTATATTAACCTTCAGTCCAGATTGGTCTTTAAATTCCTGAAGTAGTATCATTATTCTTTTCATCATTTCAATTGGGGTTTCAGACATCACTATAGCATCATCTGCAAATAAGTTTAATTTCAATTCCAATTCCCCTATTTGATAGCCTCTCCATTCCTTATCATTTCTAATTTTGTTTGCTAGGGTCTCAATTGCTAATGCAAATAACATTGGGGATAGTGGGCAACCCTGCTTAGTTCCATTTTGAATTTTAACCATTTCTGTTCTGTTGCCATTTACTCTAATTTGAGCCACATTATCCTTATATATTGTTTCTATAACTCTACAAAATGTGTTTCCCATATTTAAATCTTTACATAATTGAAATAGGTAGTCATGGTTAACTTTGTCAAAAGCCTTATAGACATCTAATTTTAAAATACATAGTTTTCTTTTGGTACTGGTAGCATGGTGTAAAACATTGACCACATTTCTTATTGGTTCATAAATTTTCCTTCCTTTCACAAATCCATATTGATCTTCTCCAATTATTTTTGGTAATATATTCTCTACCCTATTTGCCAATATTTTCATAAATATCTTATATTATATAAGATATTTATCTTTCTTCCTGAATGCATAGACATTGGAGAAGAATGTGACAGAAAAAGTTTGATTCTTGCACTTTGACTTTCCAGTGTATGAAGTTGGAGCAAGATAACTTCTTAGTAGGTTCATAGATTTTCCATTACGTTTATCTTATCAGCTTTGATAGTTGTCTCATGATTTTATGATCAAGGTTTACGTGTCTTAGTATAATATCAGAGCATGACTGGGGTTTTTTGGATCTCAAAAAAAATTAATTCTTAATTAGTATTGTGAATATTGAATTTGAATAGACTGACACCTAGGGAAATTTTCATATGCAAATTATGGTAGGAATATGCGACATTAAAAGTTGTTGCTTTCATTGACAATTATTCAGGGTTAATGACACTAACCGTGTTAAAAATGTACATGTAGTTTTCTCTTTGGCACTTATCTAATGAGGTGTATTTCTTCAATAGCCAGGAACCATGATTTCTTCTGGGATTTAGCATGATCAGAGTTTTTATAATTCCCTTGACTTATTTTACTCTCATTTTAATGCATAGTAGAATTTATATTCAATATATCTGAGGAGAAAATTAAATGTCAATTTAGTTACCGGTTTGGCTGTAAAAGATTATATGAGTGGAAGTTCATAGAATCTGAGAGCTGAATTAGATTAATTAAAATTAGTCTGGCATTTTAAATTTTCAGGTACTGATTGAATTAGTAATTTTCTACTACATTACAAAACCCACATAACCAGAGTAAAATATATAGTAACTACAGCAGTAAAAACAGTATTATTGCACTATCATCGTTGCTGTTGTTATCATCAATTACTGCCTAAAACAGGAATATATAATTTATTCCTTCATTGTGTTTTCTTAAAAAAAATAAAGTTGTTTACCAAATGGTAAGCAGAATATAGACTTCTTCAGCCTCCTTTTTAAAATATTTTCATATCCTATTTCAAAGATATTGGAAGTACAGAATACTCTACCAACAGTCAAAAGACAAAGAAGGAAGGAAGCCCACGTTTAAAAAAAATGGCTATTCCCTTTAAGGTAAACCATTATTTACTATTTCAATGGACTGCCTCTCTAACTGAGAGACTGCCAAAAATATTATTCCTTTTTTAAAAAAATAACATTTTGCTAAGTCAACAACTGCATAATCAAATTAAATCTGTTTTACCGTAATGTGCCTTTTGCCCCACCTAGCTTGTTCAACTTTTGGCATTGCTCTTTAATATAGATTTAGGGTTTTATTATTATATTTTCCTTTATTTTAACATCACGTCATTCAGAATACTGCAATATTGGACCAAATTACAAATACAACTAATTAATTGTATGATATGACTCAGAAAGACTTTATGCCACAGTAGCAATATTTACAAGTAATCCTCACTTATAACCAGCCAGGCCGGTGCAGTGGTTAGGGTGCAGCACTGCAGGCTACTTCAGCTAACTGCTAGCTGTAGTTCAAATCTCACCACCAGCTCAAGGTTGACTCAACTTTCCATCCTTCAGAGGTGGGTAAAATGAGGACCCAGATTTATTTATTTATTTATTAGATTGTTGGGGGCAATATGCTGATTCTGTAAATTGCTTAGAGAGGGCTGTAAAAGCACTATGAAGTGGTATACAGGGCTGGACAAAGAAATGGAAACACCTTGAAAAATCATCAAAATATCTTTTAATATGGCGTTGGTCCACCTTTTGCGGCAAATACAGCCTCAATTCTCTGAGGTATTGATTCATAGAAATTGTGAATTGTTTCCAAAGGAATTTTAGCCCATTCTTCAATTAAAGCACCCTCCAGCTCTTTTGGAGACAATGGTGGTGGAAATTGACTTCTTACTTGAATCTCTAAAATTGACCATAAATGCTCAATAATGTTGAGATCTAGTGATTGTGGTGGCCAGATGAGATGCTGAACTTCATTAGAATGTTCCTCGTGACATTCTTTAACACTTCTTGCTCTATGGATTGGTGCATTATCATCTTGAAAGATGGCATCCCCCCCTGGAAACAGTTCTTGAACCATAGGATGAATTTGGTCGGCCAAAATTTCTAAATTAGTTCTTCCATGAAAGGAAATCATTGGCCGGGCAGATTTCCAAGAAATAGCACCCCAGATCATCACTGAACCCCCACCATGTTTGATGGTTGGGAGAAGGCAGTCTGGATGAAATGATTCTTTTGGCTGTCTCCAAACATAAACATGGCTGGAGGTCAGAAAAAGGGTAAATCATGATTCGTCAGAGAAAATCACATTTTGCCACTGCTCGAAGGACCATTTCTGGTGGTTTCTACACCACTCTAAATGCTTTGAAATATTTGTCTTTGAGAGCAGAGGTTTTCTAATTGCAGCTCTTCCATGGAATCCAGATTTGTGAAGCTCCCTTCGAACAGTTTTGTAGAAACTGGGTTCTGTATGTGTCTATTGAGCTCTGCAGTGATTTTAGGAGCTGCGGTCTTGCAATCTGCTAACAATTCGCTTTAGAGTCCGACGGTCTCTCTCAGACAACTTCGACTTTTGACCAGACCTGTGCTTGGCTGAGGACATTTTCCCTTCTCTTTCAAAAGCAGTCATTACCTCTTGAAACTCCAAACATTCAGGCATTTTCTGTTACACTAGTGCCTGCCATTCGAGCACCAATAATTTGGCCTCTTTGAAAGTCTGAGAGGTCTGCTATTTCTACAAGATTATAACTAATTTCTTTAAATTTCTGTAAAAAAAGGGTAGTTTTTAAAAAAACATCAAATAACAGAATTAAAACAAAAAACAAAAAAAATATTAAAATATGTCACGTTTTGATTGATTTGAACATGTTCAAACATTATAATGCCAAAACGTCATGTGTTTCCATTTTGTCCACCCCAGTATAAGTCTAAATGTTATGCTATAACCATTTGATAAGTAACCATTCAGTTACAACAACACTAAAAAGAAGTTACGTATTACCAGTTTTCACATTTACAACTGTTGCTGCATCCCAATAGTCATATGATCAAAATTTGAGTGTTTGATAACTGGCATGTATTTAGGACTGTTGCTCTCTCCTAGGGTCATTGTAACATTCCCAGATGGCTTCCAACAAGCAGTCAATGGGGCAAACCAGATTCACTTAATGACCACATGATTAGAATAGAATGAGATATTGGGACACTGCTATCATGTCACCCCTAGTACTTCTTTTAATTAAACTAGACACTCCCAATTCAACAAACTTTCTTCATATGTTTTGGCCTCCAGTTCCCCTAATAATGAGTAATTTAATAATTGCAATGATTAATGTAATAACTGTACCAAAACAGGTCATAAAATGGGCCCAGCTCACTTACTTTGCAGTGGAAATTTTGGGCTCAATTCTGGCTGTAACCTGAGGACCACTTGTAAGGCAGAAGAAATAAAAGAAGGGCAACTTCTTCCAGGATATACCTTCCAACATAAGTTATCCAAAAATGCAGACTTGAATGACAACAAAATATGATTCACGGGTATCTATGACACCAACGAAGCTTCAGTACAGAGACTGATTATGATTAATCCTGAAAAAACTCTTTTCCAAGAAATTTTGTATATAATTGATATATTGTGTGAAAAGACACTTTTCTAGCTGTTCTGAATTTTACATCTTTCATACTTTTGAGATACCCTTTGTCTCTACATCCTGATTAAATTTGGCAATGTTAACTCGCTGCCAGTAAATCTCATTTAATGTCAGGAATACCACTGATAAAGAGTCACTAACGCTAAGTTTTCTTTTGTTAAGAAATCTTGAGAAGAATAATTAACTTTCTTTCTCTCCAGAAGACATTGTTGTAGCTAATTTGCATTCAGTTAAAGTTTAATAACTTGGAGAGAGGATGTCTGTTTTATTATGAACTGAAGAATAAGCATTTGTATATTTTTGACCTGTGGAATGGATAGATTTGTTGCAATAATTTATAATGATGATAATGCTTGCATATCATTTTAAATTATCTCACAATCTTTAATCATTACCTTTAATCATATCTAGCTTAAGTATCTGGAAAAGCAAAATATTTAAGAAATCCAGCAAATCCAAGTGCTAAACTGTAGGATTAATGAAAGAAATAAGTTATTAAGGGGGGGGGAGGCAAGCCTTTCTTAAGAAAAACAGAAAACCTCTCTCCTACCAGCCTAGCTACTGTAAAAACAAAGGTAATTTTTTTTCTTAAAATAAATGCAAGGGACTAGAAAAATATAGAAAAAAGGGTTTTGAGTTATATATTACTAATAACATTAAGATTAACAATAATACAAATGCTTCCTGCCTAAAGAAGAATCTGTCTAATAGAATTAGACAGTTAAAGGAAGATACGCTAATTACAGAGAAGCTGAATAAATTGTTTAGGCCAATTTAGGGCAAACATCTGTATCTCAACTGATATTTCAAGGAAAGAAAGCATTTTTTTTAAAAAAATGACAGTTTACATCTTGTGGGCATATGGAAAAAAGGTCAAATGGGTGCTGGTGTTATATTTAAGCATCATATTTAATAATATAAAATTGATTTTTTTAAGTATGCAGTTCAAGTTACTAGGGAAAAGTCAGAAGTTCTAGGTTTTGCATATTCCTCACTGATTGGTTGGCCGCTTTGGCGCTAAAATTGTATCAATGTCAAAGTTGTCTGTGGCTGGGGCTGGTTTATATAAATACTGTTTCGTGGTTTTTGCTTCCGAGCGCCTCAGAACTTGTTATATAGAAACTATTAGTGTGTATTGCTCCTGTCAGCTAATAAACAAAGTTAACTGTTCACTGAGATTCCGAGTTATTACAGATTTTATTCACTTGATTCTTACATAAGGCCAGCAACTGCAACATCACTTTTAAATCCAAAAAATGGACAATATAGCACAGATAAAATGGAGCATAGCCACATAGTTAGAGGTTGATAAATTAGTGAGTCTGATAAAATTGTTAAAATTTGAAAAGCAGTAGGAGTATTTACATGGCATTCATCAAACTAACTTGACTTATCTTTACCTTTAAAAATCTATGAGATTCCCAGTAGGCAAATGGATAAGAATAACTGATTATTGATTATTTACCTGACCTTTGATAAGGTTCATACCCAATCCCTAAGCAAATATAGTGGCATCATGTGCATAAATCAGTTAAGTTAATGTTAAGTTTAAATCTGTTGTGAGCTCTTGTGTTGTTGTGGTGAAGCTGAAGTAGTCGTCGACATGCAGGACGTTGCAGCATATAATCTTGTGGGCAATACTTAGACCATGTTTAAGGCGTCTTAGCTCTAAGCTTTCTAGACCCAGTGTTGAAAGTCTAGTCTCATAGGGTATTCTGTTTCGAGTGGAGGAGTGAAGGGCTCTTCTGGTGAAGTATCTTTGAACATTTTCAAGGGTGTTAATGTCTGAGATGCAGTTCCAAACAGATGAGCTGTATTCGAGGATGGGTCCAGCGAAAGTTTTGTAAGCTCTGGTGAGTAGTGAGAGATTGCCAGAGCAGAAGCTACATAGGATTAGGTTTACAACTCTTGAAGCCTTCTTGGCTATGTTGTTACAGTGGGCTTTGGCACTTAAGTCTTTTGTTATTAATATACCGAGGTCTTTAACCGAGTGGGGGTTATCTGTGATAATCTGATTATTCAGTTCATATTTGGAGTTCAGATTCTTTTTCTCAATGATTGATTTCAATTCTGTATTGTGCATTAAAAAAATTTAAAAATAAAATTTAAAAATAAAATAAATGAATGAATGAATAAGCAAGCAAAACACTATTTTCAATGCAGCCCTATCTAACAGTTGAATATTATGGCTTGTGAGTATTTAATTACCTTTTAATTTAGCAATTGGGTTTTAGCCAGGAGTAGGCTGCTGCCTGGATGGGGGGGAGGGGGTTGACACACAAGTGGGGTAGTGAAAATGGAGCTCCATCCCAGAGCATCCAGTTTGCACTGAAAGATGTTGAAAGAAAATGCAGGGCGTCCTGCATAAGCCATGCCCACAATGTGGTAGTAAAAATTTTGGTAGCCCTTCACTGGTTTTAGCCACAAAACTTGAAAGTGTTCTGAATTCCATTGGGTTGGCTTTGCCTTTGGGTGTGGCATATCTATTCTCTGGTGCTCGGCATGTAATGTTTGGGACATGTATGACATGATTAGCAAATGATTTCCTTGAATATTTTAGGTGTATAATGTCTGTATTTATCTGAGTGTACAGAATGCAACATAGACCTTATCATTAAAGTATCGTATATAGGTCTGTATATTTACAGTACAAGATATTTCTGTGAATGAGCATTTTTGATGATTCTTGGCATTGTAATCATGGTGAATTTTAGAAATCTTTATCTCTCCCTGCCTACAACTCAACTCTTTCAAGAAACCATGCATTAAAAGAATGGTCAACAAAAAATAAATTATGTTTTGGTAAAGATTTGTAAACAGACAAGTAAAAACCTGCTTGACATC
Source organism: Erythrolamprus reginae (assembly GCF_031021105.1). NCBI lineage: Eukaryota > Metazoa > Chordata > Lepidosauria > Squamata > Dipsadidae > Erythrolamprus > Erythrolamprus reginae. Next base: position 61,836,142 of record NC_091950.1, read on the forward strand.
TGGCAGTCTGTTAATGGAGGCACCATTATTTCATTAATGAGCTTTTTGAGATAACAAAATGTCATAACAACAATGGATGAACAGTTTAAGGATATAAAACATGGTCAAATTTTTTAGTCTTGAAAGATAAAAAGGGCAACTATATAAGTTGCCTGAGATAATTCTCTGCATGTAATAATAGCATCTCTTCTCTTAATGCATCAGCCTTGAGGCAACGATTGATAAGATTTAAGGCTGAATATTTCCCAGATTCAATGTCTACTCACTTTTTTGAGCTCACTTCAAAGGACATGGTTTTATCTGCTTCTCAAGTGGGAGACAAACAAAGGTCTTTCCAACTGTCATCATTGCTTTTTCCTTGTCAGAGAGAGTGTACATACACAAACCCCTCTGGAATTTAAGGTCTACAATCTAGAGGTCAGCTTGAAATATTTCCATCTGTAACACTGTAATCAGTGTTTGGTGTCTTCTTCTGATGTCCTTGACAGATAACTTGAGGGTGGTGGGGGAAGTTTCCTTGAACTGTATCCTTCTACTGTCCAGATATTTTAACAACACCATCTTCTCTACATTGTGACTGATCACATACCAACCCATCTTTTCCTTCACTTTTAAATGAAAATAAACAAAGTTCAGTAAAGACTAGAACTCTTTTATACTTAAGCAACTTAGACAAAGGCACAGATCAGTTCATCGGCGAAAACTCTCTTACATTTTTAAATATTAACTTTTGAAATCATTCCAATTATCACATCAAGCATAAATTGGAATTGTTTTAAAAAGGAAAGAAAAAATGGGGGAAATATCTCTCTTATGTGGGATAAAAAGCTGCCAAAGAAATCTTGGTACTTTTGCTACAAGGGTCTTTCTTGCCTGGTTTTCTACAAGATGTCTGCCATAATTTTTGAAGCATAATCTAAGAGCGATCAGAACAAATAGGCACCCTGAAAATATACTTTTAACCCTGAAATAAATGCTTGGCCTTATTGTCATGCATTCAAAAGCCTGATTGGGCTTATTATCTGGGGATGTCTTATTTTGGCAGAAACAGGGTATTTTTGATGAAGAAACTCAGGGAAACTTCAAGTAATGTAACAAGGCATTCAAGACAGTTGAATTTGAAATGGATGATAAATGGCTACATTAAAAGAGTTGCCCAACCCAATAGCTTATTTTGTCTCATTTCCATTATTCTGACTTTATATTTAACAACTGGATTTATTGGTTATTCAAAAGGATTAGAGATTTCAGATTTCCTTTATAACACTTGCAAAAATTTTAATAGCAAGAAAGACATTGCAAAAACATATACTACCAGTTGATTTTTTGTTATGCGGTTATATATTTGAGAAATGTTGTAATTAACAAACCAATTTTAGTATTTTATGTAGAACATAGGGAAACTATCATAATCAAGGAGAACAAAGTTTGTGTATGTAGGCAATACCACATACACAATCACAGAAGCAAATATAACCTTTTCAAATAGAGGAAGAAAGAGTCATTCAGTAGCTGACTTTTCACACTACAAAATAAAATAGTCTATTTTAATATAACCTTTCTTGTTATACATATGCCCACATTTATTTATTTTTTTCTTATATTAACAGAAACAAAGGCTTAAAATAACAATGCTGGCAAAATCCTTTTTAGGACACTTGAACACATTAATGATTCATGCACATATTTAAAAGGATAGATAAGATGCTACAGGAAAAACTCAAATGGAATTTACTTTAAAAGTGAGATTGCAGTTAGCTTCTGTGGAGTCAGCCAAAATAAATGAAGATGAATATTTATATTTCATCCATTTGAGTTGTTTAGAACAGTGCTTAATGGTTATGTATTTCTTTATCTTTCTTGTAAAGGATAGTACTCTAAAACTGTTATCATATTAAGCTTATTTATTTTTTATAGCAGTAATCCACCAGAGACTACACTTTTAAAATTCAGCAAAATAAGAAGGAGAGAGAGTCCAAATATTTTACAAATAATTTTACTTTTTTTCTAGTATGGAAAAAATATTTGATGGAAAAACCATTGAATTGATTTAACACAGTCCCAAAATGCATGAAAACATGCTGGAAAACCTTGGCTTCTCCCACTGACATGTTATGACATCATAATCATCAACCATCTTACTTTGTCTCTTAGCCACTAATAACATTGGTAAAAAAAAATCTGCTGTTCCCAACTGCACAAAGATTACCTCAGCTTTATAGAAACAGGTATTGCAGAGTATATAAATTTATCGAACAGTATATATCTCATTTTCTGTCACACTAAATAACACAAATCCTTTCATTCTGTTCTAAGCAGCTCCCACATCTCCATTGCATCCACTTTCTATTCATTCTAGTAGGAAGCTAATACGTATTTTATTTTTTTAGATCATTCATTTTCAGTATCCAGTGCATGTTCAATTTTCCTTGTCTTTTATTGCACCTATTTTCTTTTCTTCCATTTCTACTTCTCCTGTCCCATATTCTTAATTTACCATCATCAGTAATTTATTCATGGTTCATCATTAAGAATCAAATAATTCAAGTATACCTTTTTCATGTTCCAGACAATTCCAATCAATTTAATATGTTTTTGTGACAATTATTTTTATTTTATGTTTTTACTTTTTTTATTTTTACATGTACAAATTCTTGCAGATACTGTATACTCCACTTTACAATAGCTGACATTCAAAAACTGACATTTGTATATTCATTAATTTATTCATCATGCATTACTATTGCATTTATTACTTTGCTATGGAAGATCATTTTCTATGAAGATATTAATCAAACAACCACCATTCTTATTCATTTATTCTTAGACAGTCATGTCATATAACAGAATAAATGTTTCACCTCAACAGATTCATTCAGAATATTTCATAGTTCAGGATGTTGTACAAAACTCTCCTCTGAATCTTCATTTTGCTTCATTCACTAGTGTTTAACAGCAACCATAACTAATCTATGATTTCAGTTTAGCTTGCTTCACAGCCTTGGAACAACCGAACCTCCCTATGGGATCTAATTGGATATTAGCAAATGGAAACTTATAAGAAATTCGAGATTTATCAGGGAGTGATCCATCCATGACAAGGAACTGATAGAAATATCCCACAATTAAAATCATGTTGCCACTGACCTGAATGGGAAAACTAGGTTTAATGTGTCATCTTCCTAGGATTAGTAACTGGGTCAGGTCCATGGTGGGCATGAACTCCTAAGATGCTTCTGAATCTATGCTCGGGGAATAAAGGTTGAAGTTCCCCAGCACCATAAATTTTTTTAAAAAAACTACACTGACAAGCCCAGCATGAAAGAATATGAACATAGAAGCTATTATGTAGCATGGAAGTTGGTATAACAACAATAATCCCAACTGATTCCACAAGTAGAAACTTCACCTGACTATTTGCATCCCTGATAAGCTCTGGAGTTTCCTGGAAATCCATAACTACAACTGCCTACACACTCACACACTTTTAGGTTACAACTGGTACCAAAACTGAATTTTAGATTACCATAATATGGAGAAAGCTTCTCCTTTTATGTGCTGTTCTAATCTTTAGTAATACATTCCAGGTTAGCCCTCACATCCAAGATTAGATTTCCAAATGATGTGAGCTTCATTAGAGACTGGCTTCAATATTCACTAGAAAGAGCTGGAATCCACAACCACACAAGGCACAAACACCAGGCAGGATATGTATAGATGGCCAGAAGTAAAACTAATACAAAGCCATTAGATTTATGGTCTCTATGTGCAACCCACCCTCTTTCCCCTATACTTTATTGGCTATCAAACTGCATTGGACAGTAATTTAGGAGGGTTGTTAGTTTGTTTTATTCGGGGTTGAAAAAATTAATAGAGGTCTAGCCTATCAGTGGTTGGAGTCAGAGACAACATACCAAATTTCAAATGCTAAAGAGCAACATATAAGCTCATCTTTCTCCTGTTTATAAAATTTCTGAATGCATCTGGTGATTATATAGAGCGACAGAGCACTCAACTGGAGGAGCCATAAGTGTTAATCAGCAAAATTATTCTTAGGTTTTTACTTCATGTAGCCAAGTCCGCCCTGAGGGAGGCTTTCTCTGTGTATTCTTTTTAACTTGTGTCTCTATGTCCTGTCCTAACTATTAGGAATTCAGACTCTTTTTGTCCATCTACCAATGCAACATGAGGGAGAAGGTGATAAATTCTTTTCTATCAACAAATCTATCAATCTACATCCAGCTGCTCAATGTTTATAGCCAGGAGTGAACAGATAATATTCCTGTTTATTTGAGCTACTGTTTTTATAATCTCATGGTCACAGTATCCCTACTAATTACATTAAACATTGTCACTTTTCCCTTCTAATGCCAATAAAAATTCTATAATTTCATTCTGCTTACAGTTGTCTGTTCTTGCTTGACATGATACCTACTTTCCCCACCCTTTTATGAGTGAGTTTAAATGCTTCATATATCTATCTTACTGCATTCTCTCATCATTGGCATGGTTTCTTTCAGCAGCCAAATGTTTTTCTTATAACAGCTGGTTAGAAGAGTTGATCTGACAGAATTATTCAGAAATAGAGAGACAGAGAAATAACTGGTCATATTTCTAATACTCCAGAATCCATACAAAAGCTGTGGGGAAAGATAGATATAGTCGAGAAACAATCTTTAGTCTAACAGTATATATCTCAGAAGGAGATAAAGAAGAGACCAGGAGCAAAACATTATGAAATATGGGCAAAATATTCCATTCACATTATTGATGAGTTTAGATTTTGAAATAATATTATTTCAAAATAATGAGAGAAAAATGAGATTATTTTTTTAAAAAATAAGTAAACTATTTATTTCACCATTGTCACATTACTTTTTGTAGAAAAAAAATAAGACAATTATTTTTATTATTTTTATCAAATTATATATGAAGACACAGCTGCAGTCTTTTTTGACCATTACCAATGTTCTACTGCAATTACTACCTATTTTATTTTATTTATTTTATTTTATTTTATTGTTTTGTCAAGAATGTATTGGTGATATACAGATATATAATAATGTTTATATACATGATACTCGTAAAAGAGAAACTTTAGGACAGGGAATGGAAGGCATTCTGGTGCACTTATGCATGCCCCTTACTGACCTCTTAGGAATCAATGGATAATCTAAGGGTAAAGGTTTGTGGGTTAGGTGTTGATATTACAGAGTCTGGTAGTGAGTTCCATGCATCAACTACTCGGTTACTAAAGTCGTATTTCCTGCAGTCGAGTTTAGAGCAGTTTACTTTAAGTTTGTATCTGTTGTGTGCTTGTGTGTTGTTGTGGTTGAAGCTGAAATAGTCATTGACAGAAAGGACGTTGTAGCAGATGATATGTAAAGGCAAACCACATTTAGGAAAAACTCAAGGCTTAAGATCATAATGGAAAATATAACTAAATTGTTGATGTCATCTGTTTATCTTGTTTCCATATTCTTTCTTTACTATTAAACAATTTTTTTAAAAGTGTAGTAAGAAGTGGTGTCCAAGAGAAGCTAACTTGAAATCAACTTCTCTACACCCCTCCCTTCAGTTCTAAGATGAATGGTATAGTTATTTACCTCAAAAATGAGTTTCAGACAGGCAGATAGTAATACTGCCAGGACCTGTTCTTGAATCCTCTTTTCTCATGACTAAACTTTCAAATAAATGCCTCCAATTTCCCTTTTTAATGCTGCTTGCCTCAGGTAGAAACCCAGCACTAAAGATGACAACAGTGGAAAGATATGACACAAATGAAACTGTACCAAGTCATGCAAAGACTAAATAATATGTAGGACCAGTAACCATTAACTTCTAAATAGACTAGTCAAACAAAGAGATAGAAATGAGAACAAAAATAAAGCTGTATAACTGTGCAAAGCAGAACGGAAAGGAATATCTGAGGTTTCTGCTTATACTATCCTTACAACTTTTCCTTATTTAACCAATTCTCTCAGGAGTTCTAAACCAAGCCAAAAAATATATGTTCTTAAAATTATTGCTACTTTAAGATCCGGATTGGGGGAAGAGTGGCAGAAAATATTAAACTCCATCTCCCAGCCTGGATCCCACACTTTGTCAAGGAATAATAGCTTCAGTTTTAGGCTATTTAAAGCCTTCCAACTAAACAGTAGACACCTTAATTAAAAATCACAGTTAGTCTGAAGCCCTCTTGGTCTCCTATAGAGGGCTTCCTTTGTTAGAGAGACCAAGATACAGAAACTTGTGGGATCAAGGGAAAAATAAAACCCAGCATCCTTACTTTGTACATTAAAATAAAATTAGATTAAGCACCTGATAGCTGAGTTGACATTCTGGCATCATTTATTTTCACACCAAAATTCAGAGAAGAGGAAGAGGTTGACCATGCATGCTGCTGTACATCAAAGGCATAAGTAACAACTCTTCTTTAGCAAAGTGTGATGATCAAAGGTCTCCTCCTTCTTCTCACCTTTGAATTTGTGTAGTGAGTTAATGAAAAGGTAGGAATGAGCTTGTTGAAACCACTGTATAATGGCATAATACTTTTATGACCTTTTTTATTTTCAAGCACAACAGATCTTTAATGTCAAATGGATATTTTAGCCCTTTGTCTTTCATAACACTATTCCAAATATTTCAAGCCAAATATATATAAAAAGTGAAAATAATGCCACACAGCAAGGTCGAGGGTGTGTAGCATTATACAAATATATTATATTTGTATTATATTTGTATGTATATATATAGTATACATATAATGTATAATGTATTTGTCTATTTGGTACATTTATAGCCTTTTTTCATTCATATCCTAGAGGAAACATTTGTGGTTTCATTTCTTCCTATTTTATCCTTATTACAATCCTATAATATGGTAAGTTAAACAGTCAGTGACTGAAAAAGAATATAAAAGCAGTATGTCTAGATTTGAAGCAAATCTACTAACACTTATTTACTCTATAAGAAATCCTACTATAAAGGAAAACATTGGCATAGCATTGGCTTACCTGCAACAATCAGAAATATTGATAGAAAAATAAAACATATGGCAGAAGAAAAGGAAAGATATATTTCTTTATGTTCCCTTTTATTCGTATTCATTTCATGTATTCATAATTATGTTTTATATCTGTGTTTTATAATTATGTTTTATATGCATGCCTGCCTGACTAACTAACTAACTAACTAAATAAAAAATATAAAAACTGACTTTTCCTTTGTCATAGCTCAGATATATTCAGCAAGTATAAATAATATCAAAATATCATCTTCTCTTAAAATACAAAAAAACCCCACCCCTCTCATCATCTACATCTCATAACATATATATAAACAACCTATATAAATAGGGCATGTATCATAATCCACAAAATGAAGAAAAATGCCAGGTTTATATTTCCTTAAAAAACTGGATAATCAGACTAAGTAACCATCTATTGATTAAAATGTATGTTACATCAACACACACATACACACACACACACACACACACACACATACACACAACAGATTAAGACAACACACATATTGCATCTTTGCTGTCACACCTATTAGATTTTTGGCAGGCTTCTACATATTGTTTTAAATATTCCTATTTATCTTTGAAAAATTAAAAATACGGGATAGACTGGATTTTGAAAATGTATATATGATAACATTGATGAGTTGTAGCAAGGAGAGGAATGGTAGAAGACTATGCTTCACACATGTCATCAAATAAGGTCAAGCTGACCTTATTTTAACCTGATCGAATAATGAATTGTCTTTTCTTTTTCTATTAAAATGGATACCTTGGTTCAGTGCCAGATTGCTATACAGTACTAAATTATTTCCTGGTGCCACAGATTTAAGGCACTAACTGTAGATAAAATGTGTGTTAAAAAAATGGCAGAGCTTGGCAAAAATGTATATTGTTACAATACAGTATAAATATTAATTCAATATTTTCAAATGTTTATTCCACATTTTATTTTATGATTTATATCCAGATGTTCAATTAGGAGTTCAAATCAGGTGACTTAGCATTCCTTTCCCCCTAACAAGATCCTATGTAGAAATTTAAGTGGTACCAAATGGCCCACATAAAATTGGTGTGTATATGTTACTATTATCCCTTAATGCTAAAGATCAGTTTATCAATATTCTGATACAGTGTTAGATGGGTTTTGGAAGGAGGATCCACCATTGAAAAAGCTCTTCTGCTCTGATGATATTTTGAAATCTTTTTGTTGTATAAATCTTGGAACATAACTTCTGATAAAAGTAAAGAAGATACTTTTTATGGTATGTTCTGCCGAGCTCTCTGGTAGAAGCCTCCCAAAAATTCACGGGTACAAATTTCAGACACACACACACAGTTGAAAATTCAAAACAATGTCCTTTATCACAAAATTCAAAAGAAAACAAATCATCCTTTTTGTATTGCAAAGAGCACTCTTCCCCAAAACAACCTTGTACAAGTCCCTTAATCAGTCCTTAAGTACTTAGCGAGTAGCTGTGAAGAAACGTCACAGCCCTCCTTCTTCCTACGAAGTGAAACACACACACTTTACTCTGCTTTGGTGTCAAAGGCATGAAAAATCCACAAACAAAGTTCAGAAACAGGCATGATCCTGAAGAACTGCGATCAGATAATCTCCCACAACGGCCAAACTAACACGCTGCTATTTATAGCAGCAGCTCTAATTACTGGAGCCCCACCCAAACACAGGTGGCTTCATCTCCTGTAATATTTCCTCAATTGATCTCTTCGATGCATAAGTCTGCGCCGGCGTGGGTCTAACACTTCGTCATCCGAATCGACCAAAGATAATGGTGATTGGCTTCCTGGGCTGTGTGCCAAGCCCCCCCTCTTCCAAGTCACACCCACCTTCTTCTTCGTCTGAGGAAACTGCACTCCCTGACTTTGCCAGCAACAAAACAGGCCGAGGACATGTTGACGTTTCCCCTGCCTCCACCTCCATATTCCATGGGGCAGGAGCTGGGCCAGAGCCAACCACAACATGGTAGATGTGTTAAAGCAGAGAACTTTTGGAGTAAGATTCATATTTTAATACAGAAAATTCTTAAAAATGAAACCAGAAACTTTTATTTTGGGTATAATGTTAAAAAAAAAACTTGGAAAAAAATTCTAAATTTTGATCTTATATATGTTGACAGCAGCAAGACTATTGTATGCCCAAAAGTGGAAAGGCATTTTGATTCCCAACATGGACGAATGATTACAGAATGGAATTGGTAGAAATGGCTAAATTGACCATTTTGATTAAAGAAAAGAACATAAAACATTTGTTGCCACATGGAGACCGCTTCTGAACTTTGTGCATGAGGTGGGAAAAAATGAAACTTGATTTCTGGTTTTACTGATTAAACTGATATATGTTTATAGAAATGGCTAGTTTATATTACTATGGGAAAGCAAAAAGTTGTGGTTCGATGTTAATGCTTTATTTTACTGAAACAGAAGGAGACAGAAGTCAATGGTTTTCTTTTCTTTTTCACAGCCTTTCTTTACTTCTCTTTCTCCCCCTTTCCCCTCACAGTCAACACCATAGAGGATAGGCTCAAAATACAGAATGGCCTAGATAGATTAACGCTGTGGGCCCAAATTAACAAAATGATGTTCAACGTTGAGAAGAGTAAAATCCTTCACCTCGGTTAAAAAAAACCAAAACTAGACATGCATACAGTCTGGGAGGAACCCCACTTAGCAGTAGTGACTGTGAAAGGGATCTCTGAGTCTTGGTGAATAATCAACTAAATATGAGCCAGCAATGTGCAGCAGCGGCTAAAGAAGCCAACACATTCCTAAACTTCATCAACAGAGGGATACACTCCAAGACCAGGGAGGTATTAATACCACTCTATAATGCCCTGGTCAGACCACATCTGGAGTACTGTATTCAGTTCTGGTCACTACACTTCAAAAGAGACATAGAAACTCTGTAGAAGGTGCAAAAAAGAGCAACCAAAATGATTAGGGGACTAGAAACCAAGACTTATGAAGAGAGATTGCTGGAACTGGGCATAGATAGCCTAGAGAAGAGAAGGGCCAGGGGGGACATGATAGCAGTATACAGGTACCTGAGGGGTTGCTACAGAGAGGAGGGGATCATGCTCTTTTCCAGGGCACCAGAAGTCCATACGAGGAACAATGGTTGGAAGCTGACCAAGGAGAGATTCAACCTAGAAATAAGGAAGGCATTCCTGACAGTCAGAGCGATCAGTGGAATGGCCTGCCAGCGGAGGTTGTGAACTCCCCAACTCTGGACATTTTCAAGAGGAAATTGGACTGTCATTTTGCTGGGGTGCTGTGGGATTTCCTGCTTGAACAGGGGATTGGACTTGATGACCTGCAAGGTCCCTTTGAACTCTAATAATAAATAAATAAAAATAAATAAATACATATTTTCTTTTGTATTTTATAATATAATTAAAGAATATCTGAGAAAAAAGGAGCAATATTTCTGCTTAAGATGCAAGAGCTCACTTTATACAATTTATTTTATACAAAAGGCTTCATGATCCCCCCCCCTCTCCAAAAATTAAAGATCGCAAACCATTTAGGGACTTAAGCCTCATTGTTAAATCAGTAGCATGCCAATAGCCATAACAATTTTTGTGAGTATCATTTCCTAGCTCTTTTCTTGAAACTTTACCCAATAACAATCTAAATTCAAGTAATTTCTGAAACCGGTATTGGATTTCTTTTTGAAGAAGAAGCAATAGTAAAGTAATTATTCATCATATATATTTTACTGCAGAGTTTATCTAATTTTTCTCTTTTTTTCAGATTATTTTGATTTTATAAAACCAATACATTCTCCTATAAGTCTACCTGGCCTAACTTTACTAAATATCCATGGAAGGTTATTTCCTGTTATCTGCCATTTAAGAATATTCAACCATATTCTTAAGTAGAGACTTTGATTTTGTTCTCAGAATATAAATGAGTATGTCCTCTTGCCTCTTCTCTCAGGTACCGATAGTGTTTTATAGTTTCAGTTTGCAATAATTTCTTCTAATATTCTCTTTCTTCTATCTCCTAAAGAGTTTCATCTAGCTCATGGGATGGATTTGAAGGTCAAAATAATTCTTTTCCATCTTATGCTCTTGATAACTTTGTGGCATTTGATTTTTCTGTCCTACATTTTTGTAGGATTTATGGGCATAAATTGGTAGTATTCCAACCAGAGATAAATTGAAACCAATTTTCCATACCTACAAGCATTTTTATGAAGCAAACACCAAAAGAAAAGTGGCCAGTACTGAATGAATTACTTGTGTTTGGTTGCTCTAAAGTGTGAATTCTGTCCTTTTTGAAAGGAAAAAAAAGTGCTAACCCCAGAGTGAAAATGCGAGAGGGAGAGAAAAAGGGGAAGGATATGAAACTGAAAATACACTGTCTTACTTCTATTCATGAAATTCCTGGCTATCTATCCAGATAATTCAAGGGGTTGTTGTTTTTCTTGGAATCATTGAAAAGTTTTTATTGGCAAATCACCTGTTTGCAAATTTATTTCAGATTATTCTGAATGTAAATGCAAATGAATAATATTTGCTTATAGAGCTGAAACACCGAAGAGCGCTAAGATATTTGAACTTTGTCCTTTCACGATTCCTGCCCCAGAGTTTGTTGGATGTGAATCTGTACTCTTGAGGTTGGAGGGTTCAGTTGGATTTGTTGCTGATGTATCTGCCTCCCAGCTGCATTACAATAACCCTGCCTGCACTGCTAGAGGCGGTAGCCAGGTTGGTAGTGGAGTTCCCTAGGCTTATGCTTCTGGGGGACTTCAACTTACCATCACTCAGTGAACCCTTGTACGTTGCTCAGGAGTTCATGGCTTCCATGGCAACCATGGACCTGTCCTAAGTAGTTTAGGATCTGACTTATTGGGAACACACACATTTGATTTAGTGTTCCTCTCAAGGCAGTGGAGACATGATCTGGAATTAAGGTGTATAGATGCTGCTCCTTTGTCAGGGTCAGATCATTTCCTGCTGAGGTTGGATTTTAAGGCACCACTCTTCCATCACAGGGAGGTAGAACTGATTAAGTGGTTTCACTCCAGATGCCTATTGGACCCTGAAGGATTCCAGAGAGAGCTTGGGGAAATACCGGACTTCCTTGTCTACAATCCTGCTGAATCTGTGTTGTTGTTGTTGTTGTTGTTATTATTATTATTATTATTATTATTATTAATTAGATTTGTATGCCGCCTCTCTCCGAAGACTCGGGGCGGCTCACAACAATAATAAAAACAATATTCCAGCGAAAACAAATCTAATATAAAAAAGCACATAAAACCGTATCATATTTTTAAAAGCAAACAACGTATACATACCCAAACATAAATATAAAAAAAAAGCCTGGGGGGGGGGAAGGTGTCTCAACTCCTCCATGCCTGGCGGTATAGATGGTCTTGAGTAAGTTGCCTGGAACAAGGCATTATCAGGGGCATTGGACTGCATTGTGCCTTTGTGACCTTTCCATGGCAGTGGATCCAGGAAAGCTCCATGGTTTACCAAGGAGCTCCAGGAGATGAAGCACCAGAAGAGACATCTAGAGCAACACTGAAGAACCAGTAACTCCAAATCTGACCAAACACTTTTAACAACCTTTATTGGGACTTACTTGGTGGCAATATGGGTAGCAAAATGTTCACATTTTTCTGGAATTATTGTATCCATGGATTCACTCCCAGCTGCCCTATTTAGTCCCTTCTCAATGTAGAAAGAATGGAGGAACCCTTGCAGGGTAAAGCTGAGGAATTTGTTCAGTTTCTGTTGGATAAAGTCATCCAGATTTGGATGGACACTGATTGTTTATTGGTGTTTATTGCACCCGTGCCTCTCCTGGCTGGTTTTGGCCAGCAGGGAGGTGACATGAGGCTGGCTCCAGACTTTTGTTAATGCCTCCTTGAGGGAAGGGTCCTTCCCACAACCATTAAAAGAAGCATGAGATCCCTCCTCAAGAGGCCCCTGATCTAACTGATTTAAAGAACTTCCATCCAGTTCTCCAACCTACCCTTTGCGGGAAAGATTATAGAAAAAGTGGTGGCACTCCAGCTCCTATGATCATTGGATGAAACAGTCTCTTTTCAATCAGGCTTCAGATCTGGCTGCAGCATAGAAACTGCTTTGGTCACTCTGAAGGATGATTTCTGATAGAGGTCATTCTTCTATCTTGGTGCTACTTGACCTCCCAGCTGCTTTCAGTACCATTGACCATGGTATCCGTCTGTGATGACTAAAGGAATTGGGAGTTGAAGGCACTGTGATACAGTCAGTGATGGGCTACCAATTTTTTTACTATCACACTGTGGGTGTGGCTTATACATTTTTTTTCAACATCTTTCAGTGCAAATTGGGTGTTCTGGGGTGGAGCTCCAAATTTTGCTACCAGAACTGCATTCCTGACCATTCCCGTAGGAGCCCATCACTTGCTACAGTGGTTCTCCTACTATCTCTCTGGTCAATCACAGTTGGTGTTGAAAGGAGGCCAGAGGTTGACCCCCAGACCTCTCCTTGTGGGGTGCCTCAGGATTTGGTTCTCTCTCCTCTCCTATTTAACATCTACATGAAACCACTAGGTGAGATCATCCAACGACACAGGGTGACGTACCAGCAATATGCTGTTGACACCCAGTCATATATCTTCACCCCGCGCCAGTTCAGTGAAGCAGTGGCTATGATATGCCAGTGCCTGGAGGCTCTGAGGATCTAGATGGGAGCAAACAGGCTCAAACTCAACCCTGGCAAGACTGAATGGCTGTGGGTATTGCCTCCGAAGAATTATTTTGAATTTCCATCCTTGACTTTGGGTGGGGAAAAATTACCCTCCTCATAATGGGTTCATAATTTGGATGTCCTTCTAGATTCACAGCTAAAAATAGACCAATATCTGACAGCTATGGCTAGGGGGACCTTTGCACAGGTTCGCCTTGTGCACCAACTGCAACCCTACTTGGATCAGGAGGCTCTTCTCACAGTCACTTATTTGTTTTATTGCTTGTTTGTTTGTTTGTTTGTTTGTTTGTTTGTTCGTTCGTTCATTCATTCATTCAATCATTCATTCATTCATTTATTGGATTTGTATGCCGCCCCTCTCCACAGACTCGGGGAGGCTAACAACAGCAATAAAACAGTATATAACAAAATCCAATACTAAAAACAGTTAAAAACCTATTATATAAAAACCAATCATACATACAGACATACCATGCATAAAATTGTAAAGGCCTAGGGGGAAGTGTATCTCAGTTCCCCCATGCCTGGTGGCAGAGGTGGGTTTTAAGCAGCTTTCGAAAGGCAAGGAGGGTAGGGGCAATTCTAATCTCTGGGGAGAGTTGGTTCCAGAGGGCCGGGGCCACCACAGAGAAGGCTCTTCCTCTGGGTTCCGCCAAGCAACATTGTTTAGTTGATGGGACCCGGAGAAGACCCACTATGTGGGACCTAACTGGTCACTGGGATTCGTGCAGCAGAAGGTGGTCCAAGAGGTAATATGGTCCAGTGCCATGAAGGGCTTTATAGGTCATAACCAACACTTTGAATTGTGACCAGAAACTGATTGGCAACCAATGCAGACTGCGGAGTGTTGGTGTAACATGGGCATATTTGGGAAAGCCCATGATTGCTCTCACCCTTATCACCTCGTGGTTAGATTATTACAACACACTCACATGGAGAGTGTTCGGAGATTACAGTTGGTCCAGAATGCAGCTGCGCAAACTGTTGTAGGTGCACCTAGGTACCCACATTACATCTATCATTCATGGACTGCCCTGGCTCCTGATTGGTCTCCGGGACAATTCAAGGTGTTGGTTGTTACCTTTAAAGCTCTACATGGCTTAGAGCCAGACTATCTACAAGACCGCCTCCTACCACATTGTTCCTGTCTGGAACCAGCTACCTTCTGATATCCAGACTACTCCCCACCCTACTGGCCTTCCGGAAAGCAGTAAAGACCTAGCTCTTCCAATAGGCCTTGGGCCATTAATCTGATGGTGTATCTTCGAGATCCAGCCATAAATGGTATGTAAGGTTTTTAACTGTAGTATTCAGATGGTTTGATTGTTTTTAGAGCTTTTAATATTATTTATATGTTTATATGTGAGCCGCCTAGAGACATTAGGGAGATGGGTGGCATAGAAATTGAATTAAATAAATAATTAAATAAATAGCTCATGTTCTTGCACAGGTTTAATATATATGAACTTTCAGAAGCCACAAATAAAATAATTTATACTCAGTATAATACCCAATCCCTGGTTTCCTTATGTTCCACATAACTTGCTCTTATTCAGACATTTAATTTTCTAAATCTATATACTTAAGTAATATATTAAGTAAGCAGATGCAATCCTTAGTTAAGTCACCCTAAATTGTCATACCAAATTAGTGGGTCCCACAATTTCAGTTTCTGTTTTAAAAGAATAGCCTACTACATGGGAACTTCGCGTGTGCATTATTATCCATAATAGTTTCTATTTTTACTAAAAAGTATTGCATGCTTGATGTTTATTGTCCATGTGCTTATGTAAGATATGAACAGGGAATTGAATTAAGAACATTTTGTATGCATGAATGTGAGAGAGCTGATATAAAAGTATAAACAAATGAAAAAAAAATCCTACCACAACCAAAAGTTGAATGCAGTATATATGCACCTCTCTATCTGTGGTGCCCTCTTGTTTGCTGAATTAGTAGGATAATTTAGAATATTGACACTGGGATGACACTGGGGAGAACTGTCCCCATGTATTGAGTTTGCAAGCTCTTGCGGTTCCTGGATAAGATGAATTTCTCTGCCAGAGTGCCTGTTCTGGTAAAGTTCTGATAGGGTACTGTAATGAATTATTTGAAGAGTTGTCCTTGAACGTTTTCTAGTAGCCCATGACAGAAATATTAGTCCAGCCAAATAGGATTATGTTGCATTAATTTTGAAGGAAGAATTGGCAATCTGCTTCTAGGCCTAACTCAAGTTTCCCTTTTACAACTCTGAGGAGTTTGAAATTCACATTTCAGCTTGTCCTTTCTTTAGGATAGATAACATGGCCAAAGCTTTACAAAAGCATGACAAAATTCAGAACAATGTTCACAAGCTAGGAATCAAAACAGAGTAGAAACAAAAGCAAAGCAAATGCACAGTTATTGGATGGGGAATACCTGGCTTGTTATGTGGGAAAATGGTCTTGTAGTCAGATTCCAAATCTTGAATACTATGATCTTTTTTAGGCACCGTACATTATGGAAGTTTCATCAAAATGGGAAATTAAGTGTTATGATGAGAGCCAAAAATGAAACAAAAGCTTCAGGCACTTAGACAAACTTGTCAGAAGGTAATCTAGACAAGTTTGTCTACGGCACTTATAAGGTCTTGGCACATTTGGGTTTCCTCCCGTGTAAGTTTCAGAGATCTCTGGCAACGTTTCGACGAGGTCTCACTTGTCATCTTCAGGCTGGTGCTTTAGTCCTTGTGCCAGGGTGAACACAAGGCCTAAAGCACCAGCCTGAAGATGACCAGTGGGACCTCATAGAAACGTCGCCAGAGATCTCTGAGACTTACATGGAAGGAAACCCAAATGTGCCAAGACCTCCATACCTGTATCTGTGAAAATCTAAAATCTACCTATGCATGTATATAGTTATATGTTTTTTACACACACACACACACACACATTCTGATAAGTGAAAAGGAAGGGAGCCTAATATAGATCTATTTTGGCCTTATTATGGCCTCATCAGCCAGACATACCCTTACTGGTATCTGAATTTGTAGCCTTCTGCATGCAAGGCAGAATATTAACCTCTAAGCCACAGGTTCGCCTCCGAATCAGCCTTTACCAGGGAAGAACTATATGATTGTTTTTCTGTCAAAATAACCCTGGTATTCCCAAATATTGGAGGAAGCAACTTTGCTTTCTTTTTGCCTCTCGATACTACGCAGGAGCCATTCCAAGGCAGAAAATATATAGTTATATGTTGTGATTCCGTCCGAGGCCCCTCAGGGAACGGCTGATCTTCTGTCGGTTTCCTGCTCAGAGGGGGAGGATGAGGAACAGGAGGTGCAGGCAGACGAGGAGGAGGAATCTCAGGCTGAGGAAGAGGGGGAACAGCCAGAGGCCCCCGAGAGGGAGCTCTCCCCAGCAAGCAGCCTGGATTCCTTAGAGGAAAATGCACAAGCAATAATCGATCTGCGACAGAGAAGAGCAACACAAAGAAGGGACCAATTAGCTAGGTAATTTCAGCACTAAAGAGGCAACAGCTGGGTTTGGGTGTGGTGCTCTCTGGAAAGGCTAAAAGGCAGACCCACCCTTCCTGGCTTGTGGAGTATTATCTTTGGGAGTCCTGGGACCTGGCTGTGCTCTTTGGCGTCTTGGAATTCTGGTTTGTGACTTTGAATACTGAAACCTTGGGGGGGGAAAGGTGGGGGTCTTATTCTCTACAGTGGTGGGTGTGCCAGCAAGAAGGCTGCTGTATTGTCTGGACATCAGGACTCTGCTGTAAAGTCTCATAACCTGCCTGTGGGGAAGAACAGGTTTTTGCAGAAGAGACGGAGTAACGACACGGACACCAGAGCTGGATTTAAACTTGGGTCATTTTATTAAAATAAATTTGCATAATTTATTAATTAAATTAGCATGAATTAGCATAAATTTGCATAAATCAACATATTCAACTATGACCCGGAAACAGTGGACCTGCAGGGTCAAACAAACACTTCCGGGGCGGAAATGACGTAAAAGGTCAACATTCCTGGGCAACTAAGGGCGTAGTCGATGCTGGTCCAGGTGAGGGACCTCTCCCTCACCTGAGACCCTGCCATGCACTCGCATGAGGGGGGTCCCGCCGGCTCACCCCTACCCTGGGACTTCAATAGCGGGACCCAAAGACAGGTTCCCCCCAAGTGCGCAGGTAGCACCCACCATGGGCTTGGAGAGAACCTGTCAATCATCCCCAAAGATGCCCAAGGGAGAACGCGCAGTTGCTGAACCACCACCCAGATTACCGCCCCTAACCTGCCTACCCAAATGACCAGAGGTAAGCCAATTAACCTATTAAATGCAAGCACCCCCTAACCGCACGTCCATCTCCCCAGTGTGGAATGGGCGAAAAAACAGCCCAGCCTAATGGGCGAGGCTGCAAAAAATTCCCATTCGGCCCCCGAAGGCGACCCACCAGGCACACTGCAAAATAGGGAAGGGCGGGTGGGTGTCTGCTCCAGTGCTGGGTCCGGGCGAAAAGGCTTGCCTCGAGGCCTGCCGCCCTTAAATAGGGCCAGCAAGCCCCGCCCGGTCCCCACGTCATGCCCGGCCACGTGGGCCAGGCTTTCCCGGCCGAAATCTCGTCTCGTGAGATTTCGGCCGAAAACAAGATGGCGGCCGCCATCGAAGGGTCCGAGTCTGCCCGGCCCTTCCGCAAAACCGCCGTGGGCCGGTAAGTCGAGCCGGCGATATTGCAGAAGAGACGGAGTAACGACACGGACACCAGAGCTGGATTTAAACTTGGGTCATTTTATTAAAATAAATTTGCATAATTTATTAATTAAATTAGCATGAATTAGCATAAATTTGCATAAATCAACATATTCAACTATGACCCGGAAACAGTGGACCTGCAGGGTCAAACAAACACTTCCGGGGCGGAAATGACGTAAAAGGTCAACATTCCTGGGCAACTAAGGGCGTAGTCGATGCTGGTCCAGGTGAGGGACCTCTCCCTCACCTGAGACCCTGCCATGCACTCGCATGAGGGGGGTCCCGCCGGCTCACCCCTACCCTGGGACTTCAATAGCGGGACCCAAAGACAGGTTCCCCCCAAGTGCGCAGGTAGCACCCACCATGGGCTTGGAGAGAACCTGTCAATCATCCCCAAAGATGCCCAAGGGAGAACGCGCAGTTGCTGAACCACCACCCAGATTTCCGCCCCAAACCTGCCACAGAGCGGGGGTCAGATCTCTATCTTGGCCCCCCGACTCCCCCCTCTAACTGCGCCAGCTCACGCAGAGACCACTGCAGGTCCTGTAAGAAAAATGGTGTTCCTCTGTTCCGCCGGAGGAAGACCAGCAGCGAGGTAAGGCCACCGCTGAACTATGGTGATGCGGGAACGGGCCACTACCACCCCGCCTAATTCTCCGACTACCGTCCCCAGGGCCTTAATAACTCCCCGCCTAGCCGGTGAAGGGCCCTAAGAGAGATGGCGTCCCACCAAGCGATCCCCGGGAGGATCTCGACCACACCACTTGCGTGGAGGGCCGCACCGTGCGAAGCCACCGCAGGCTTCACGAGCCTGGCAGATCTAAAGTAGACCCCCAGGCCCACACAGGTCCTTGCCACCGAGGTGCAAGACCCACCACCTGGGTGCCGCAATGGGATGCAGCCCTCCCAGTACCAACTGGGTGCAGCAATGGGATGCCACCCTCCCAGCACACATCCAGGCGCAGCAATGGGATGCCGCCCCCGGCACCAACTGGGCGCAGCAATGGGATGCCGCCCTCCCAGCACCAACTGGGCGCAGCAATGGGATGCCACCCTCCCAGCACACATCCAGGCGCAGCAATGGGATGCCGCCCCCGGCACCAACTGGGCGCAGCAATGGGATGCCGCCCTCCCAGCACCAACTGGGCGCAGCAATGGGATGCCGCCCTCCCAGCACAACTCTGAGCGCAGCACTGGAATGCCGCCCCTGGCACCGACTGGGCGCAGCAATGGGATGCCGCACCCCCAGCACCAAATGGGCACAGCAATCGGATGCCGCCCTCCCAACACCACCTGGGCGCAGCAATGGGATGCCGCCCTCCCAGCACCAACTGGGCGCAGCAATGGGATGCCACCCTCCCAGCACACCTCTGAGCGCAGCAATGAAATACCGCCCCTGGCACCGACTGGGTGCAGCAATGGGATGCCGCCCCCCCAGCACCAATTGGGCACAGCAATAGGGTGCCGCCCTCCCAACATCACCTGGGCGCAGCAATGGGATGCCGCCCTCCCAGGACCAACTGGGCGCAGCAATGGGATGCCGCCCTCCCAGCACCAACTGGGCGCAGCAATGGGATGCCGCCCTCCCAGCACCAACTGGGCGCAGCAATGGGATGCCGCCCTCCCAGCACACCTCTGAGCGCAGCAATGAAATGCCGCCCCTGGCACCGACTGGGCGCAGCCATGGGATGCTGCCCCCCCCCAGCACCAATTGGGCCCAGCAATAGGATGCCGCCCTCCCAACACCAACTGGGCGCAGCAATGGGATGCCGCCCTCCCAGCACCAACTGGGCGCAGCAATTGGATGCCGCCCTCCCAGCACACATCCAGGCGCAGCAATGGGATGCCGCCCCCCGGCACCAACTGGGCGCAGCAATGAGATGCCGCCCTCCCAGCACCAACTGGACGCAGCAATGGGATGCCGCCCTCCCAGCAATAGCGGTAGAAACGCCCGTCCCACCGCACACCCCGTCTCCCCCGCCAGACAACAAGGACCCAGCCGCCACGACGGCAGGGTCCTCACCCCCGACGGTACCTTGTTGCTGAGTGGTCTCGGAGCGCTCATGACCCAAAGCAACACCGTCGGTCGCGTCCTGGCGGGGTTGAATAGAAGGGGACCAAAAGGGAACCTGGCCTAAGATCTTATCCCGGACCCTCAACAGGCCGTTCGTACCCTAAAACAGGCCATTGACTGCCAGCGGGCGACTTCCCCGAATCCTCCGTATCGAGAACGCCGTTACCGCACTAGTGGCAGCGCCTCTCGAGAACGATTGTTCCCTAATGGCGGGATCCATACCTGGCCTGGCCAAACCCTACACCCTATCACCCACCTAACTGAGGTAATGAGATGGAAGGCACAAAAAGACCTAGCGGCCTGCAATAAGGCCCTGGCCCTAACTTCCCGCACCGTCACAATGCGGAAGTCACCATAAATCAATAACCCCGCCCCCGCCGTAGACCAAAAGGCGAAGCCGGCCAACCTGGACCAAATAGTCCAAACTAAAGGCCACGCTGCCTAAGCTGGACACAAATATGGCCATGTACACAACTGGGGCGGGCCAGCTATAGGGGTAACCCATATGCTGCCTGCAATCCCCAAACTCTTCACCTGCCTGCTGCTAAGCCCCCCAGAGTGCCAGACACTCCCGCGAGTGCCGTAGCCCAACAAGCCTCTACTCTCCACTGCCCGGAGCCCACCCAGGCTCCAAAAGTGGACAGGAAAAGCCTCTGGCGACACCCGTGCCCACGGGGCCAGGGTCCGAACCGGGCCAACTGACCATGGGACAAGGCGTCAGCAACCCCGTTATCTAACCCGGGGACATGCTTAGCCAAAACAATGTGTCCAGGGACAAGGACCTGTGCGCAAAAATAGCGAGCAAGCCGCATGACCCTGCCACTCGTAGAGGACAGGGCGTTCACAACATGGACAACCACTAGGCTGTCACACCAAATTGCCCATGCTTGCCCCTGAACAGCTCACCCCAAAGCTCTAGGGCCACTATCAAGGGGAAGAGCTCCCAAAAAGGTCAAAACCTTAACCAATGAAGAGGCCCTCCATTCTGGAGGCCAAGCAGACCAGCACCACTGGTCACCTAACATAACCCCCAAAACCACTGGTCTCTGCAGCCTCGGAACACAACTGCAACCCAGCTTCCAAAGGAAGCTCTTGCCTCCAAAAGGACAACCCATTAAAACTTTCTAAGAACTCCCGCCACACGTAGAGGTCAGCCCTGACCCCTGCACATAAGCGGGTATGATGCTGGGGCAAACGGAGCCCCTACATCGTAGTATAATAACGACCAAGCCCAGACCACTGCGCCTCCTGAGCGCCCACACCAAGACGGCGCTAAAGCTCTCCGCAAGAGAGCATGAGACAGCGCAACCCATGGGGAAAGCCCTGTCCACATAAAAGCCCCCCTCGAAGTGGAAGCCCAAGAGCCCGCAGCCATCTGGGTGAATGGGGATGAGCCGGGATGCAGACTCAATGTCGCATTTATCCATAAGGGCTCCAACCCCACACTTCCTTACCACGGCCACGGCCGCATCAAGGATGCGTGCCGGACTGAACAAAGTTTGTCAGGAACGAAACCATTCAAGACTCCCTTTTAGGGAAAGACAAGTGGGGAATCAACCTATATTCACCACTCGCCTTCCAGGGTACCCCCCATAATGGGGACACCCCAAATTCGGGAAGGGCGGCTCCGGAAGGGCCCAAGGACCCTCCCCTCAGCCACCTCCTTCGCTATTCTGGACCAAACAATGCCTTCATGTCCCACAACCGACCTGAGGTTGTTGGACCTGAAGGCTTGCCCAAACCCCCATGTAAGGGATCGTGAATCCCTTGAGAAACCTAGCAAGAGAGCAGCCGCTCCCGAGCGAGGGTGGTAGTCCCTCAACCAACCCTCGAGTGTTTGTAGATCAAGTGGGCTGGGCCCATTTTCCCCCAGTAGGTGGGGTTTGTTCCCTGGACCCTCCCCCTCTTAACCGTCCCCTTTTAGGGGCATGGGCACACCGAAGCGGCATGGGAAACCTGCCTTCCCGCACGCATGGCTGTACCTACACCAAGGGGCGAAAACAAGCCCCTTTGCAGCAAAACCATGACATGCAACGAACAGGTCCCACACCGTGGTGGCCCCCATACCTAATACCCCTGGCCCCGACGGGAAAGCCGTCAAAAACAGGGGCGGAGGCACTACTGCCTGCGTTGGCGGGGTCCAACCCCCCCGCCCCTGACACACCAGGCCCTAGCAAAAGGCTGCCCCAGGGGCCTGTGCCCCCGCAGTGCGAGCCGGCGGGGGGGGGCAAACCTAGTTACAGCCCCCCCCCCCCCCCGCACAAAACCCCCAAGAAAACTGGGACCGGGTGGCACCAACCGCATTCCCCCCCACGGCAGGACCCACCGGGGGGGGGCCTTCCTGGCTATCCCTGACCGAGGGTCTCATCACCCTCCCAGGCACAGCTACCGTGGGGCTACCAAATATGAAATAATCAATGTTTGACTATAACATTACTGAAGTTGGACTATGACTTTACTAAAAGAGTAGTAGATCCTTGGAACAAACTTCCAGCAGACTTGATAGATAAATCCACAGTAACAGAATTTAAACATGCCTGTGATAAACATATATCCATCCTGACAAGATACAGCAAATAGTATAAGGGCAGACTAGATGGACCAAGGTCTCTTCCTGCCGTCAGACTTCTATGATTCTATATAAATATTTAAATAATTGTCTGCTCATAATATATATATATAAATATATGAATCGCGTTAACCAAAATTACCAATATAATCAGTTTTATTAGTATTATTCTTATTATCATTATTAATGTGTTATCTCGTTCTTATTTTTACACAGTAATGCCAAGAGGGCAGCAAATGGCCTCTGCCTGCACAGGCAGCGCAGCAGCAAGGAGCTGCCGCCAAGGGCCTAACTGCCCCCTATACCGGGGCCACGAAAACGGGGGGGCGCCACGCGATCCCCCCCCGCCCGATCCCCCACGGTCCCGAGGGGGCGACCAAAAGGATCACCCCCAGGGCAAAATAGAGGGCCGAAACAGACCCGGCCTTCACGCCAGGACCCGAAGCCCCCCAGACCGCTCCACGAGCCTCCGGTGAGGCTTCCAAAATGGCGGCCGCAACCCTCGGCCGCCTCTTACGAAGCGGGAGAAGAGGGGCGGACCGCCGGCCACGGATGGGGCTTTCACCCAGCTGCTCCAAGTAGCTGCAGCCTCCTCAAGCCTCCGACGAGGCTTCCAAAAGCGGCGGCCGCCCACGCGGCCGCCGAAAGAGACTCCAAGAGCAGACAGCCATGTGTCTGCTCCAGTGCTGGGTCCGGGCGAAAAGGCTTGCCTCGAGGCCTGCCGCCCTTAAATAGGGCCAGCAAGCCCCGCCCGGTCCCCACGTCATGCCCGGCCACGTGGGCCAGGCTTTCCCGGCCGAAATCTCGTCTCGTGAGATTTCGGCCGAAAACAAGATGGCGGCCGCCATCGAAGGGTCCGAGTCTGCCCGGCCCTTCTGCAAAACCGCCGTGGGCCGGTAAGTCGAGCCGGCGATATTCTCTGTGTTTATTTTTCAAGCTACAAAGTACTTTTGCTTTTACCAGCGTGTCTGGCTGTTTTTTCCAGTTGGTGTTGAGGTCTGGGGGCACCCAGACAGAACAGTTATATATCTTTATTAAATATATAATTGCACTGGGAGAAATCTGAATGCACAAAAATTTACATATATATATTTTCATTATCTGCAAAAATATGTTACACTTATGGATTATAGCTGTCGGCTATAAAAAGTTTATCTGCATTGGAATATGGTCCTAGTGGAATCTATTTTTCCCCATTCATAAAATAGGTGAAAATTATGGAAACAAATTGCATGGAATCCATTCAGATTTTCCCACTACAGAAATGTCTTCTGTCTTCATAAAACGTCACTATGGCTAATAGTTCTTTAAACATGTTTCATTTGAAAGTACTCCCTGTGGGTAACAAACCATAAAACTACTTGGTGGGTTTATTTTATCTATGAACCAAATAGAATCTTAGGAGAAAGCAGCATATACATCATTGTAGAAGCACACAAGCAAGCAAATAGATAAATAAAATAATTGTCAATCTCCTCATCTATATTGTGAAAAACAAGTATTTTTTCCTGGGTAATGTTTTATTTGTTAGTAGAAAATAGGAGGATTTTTAAAAAGCTATTTATAATTATGCATCTGTCAAATGTCCTCTACCTACACATACATTGCATTATATATGGTATGCTTTTGAATACTTGTTGCTGAGTAACACATATGTGGGAGTGTGATTGCTCCTTGTGTCTATTTAGCTAGCTTGGGAACAGAATGTTGGATTAAACAGTGTTTTGCTGACAGCACAATTTTACTCAAAGCTAAAATGCATAATGACTATAATGGCTAAAAGTATGAGGTATTGTCAGGCAAATAAGCACCAAATAAAATATGATTTTGCAGAAGATTATAGGCATAGTATCATCTCTTCAAAGTTTATATTGATGGTTGTAACAATTTATGGAATTGTAAAGTTTGATGGGACCATTCAGACCATCAAGGAAATTTTCATTTTCAAAAAAGGAATACAAACTAAAGTTCCAAGAACAATTGATTGTCCAATATCAAGCAATGATCTCCAAGGAAAGGGAGAAATTATCAATAGCAATAGCAATAGCACTTAGACTTTATATACTGCTTCACAGTGCATTACAGCCCTCTCTAAGCAGTTTACAGAATCAGTATATCACCCCCAACAATCTGGGTCTTCATTTTATCCACCTCAGAAGGATGGAAGACTGAGTCAACTTTGAGCCTGGTGAGATTTGACCTGGTAAACTACAGCCAGCAGTTAGCAGAAGCAGCTTGCAATACTGCACTCTAACTGCACTACCAAGGTTAGAAACCTTTTTTCTAACTGTAAATGATAAATGGGATGTATCTTTATCTAATTTGCAATCATGCCTTCTGGGATATTAGACAACACATTTTAATCTCCACTTAAGTGATAGCCCTTCAGGGTTAGGTTTTTGTTTTATTGTGGGGAGTTATCCTATCTCCTTTCTGTTATCTCCTCCCCAAAGGCCAAATACCCAAAGAGTAAATATATTCATTGTTGAACTTATTGTTTAGTGCTCTAATTACAGTACCTTTGTTTATCCCCTCTGAACCTGTTCAAATTTGTCTGAAATTTTTTCTTAAAATGTGGTGCCTAGAACCTGATGTGATAATCAGATACCTTTCTGACCATGAACATGCCCTATTTTTAGTTATATCATGCTGCTCAATCATATTTGGTATGTAATCAACTAACATCCCACATTCTTTTTCATATTTTATTTTCTAACTACAATCGATATCCTTCATTCCATAATGCTGTAGTTTGATTTCTTCTTAGATGATGATGAGCTTTGTGTTAGTCTCTGCTAAACTTCCTTTTGATATTATCAGCTTCAGAAGGTGGTATTCACTTCCTTCTCTACCGGTTCACAAATATGAGCATGTGTGTGTGCGTGCTCACCTTCTGCGCATGTGTGCATCCATCCACACATGCACTTTACTTGCACATGCAGCTTGCACACATGTGCACAGTTTCAAAATATGCCTAAATAAAATGGCATAGCACCAGGGTGGTAGGGTGGAGAAGGGCCCACCGCAGATTGCCACTACTGGTTTACCTGAACTGGTCCTAACTCGCTGCATACCATGTCTCCTCAAGTTCATTTTGAATTTCATGTTTTCTAGCATATGTTCTGTCGAGCTCTCTGGTAGAATCCTCCTGAAAATTCACAGATACAAATTTCAGACACACACACATTTGAAAATTCAAAACAATGTTCAAAATTCAAATAAACTAAGCATTCTTTTTGTATAGCAAAGAGCACTCATCTCCAAACAAACTGGTAATTTGTACAAGTCCATTATCAGTTCTGAGATACTTAGCTTGCAGTTGTGAGGCAATTCACAGTCCTTCTTCTTTCACAAAGTGAAACACACTTTGCTCTGGTTTAGTTTCAAAGTGAGGAAAAATCAGCACACAAAGGTCGAAGTCAGCAAGGCAGGCATGAAACACAACAATCAGATAATCCGCCACAATGGCCAAACCCACAGGCTGCTACTTATAGCAGCCTCACTAATTACCACAGCCCCACCCAACCACAGGTGGCCTCATTTTCTTTGATAATAATCTCTCAGTTGTTGCTGCCTATGCATTGCTCTCCGCATGCGTGGCTGTATCATTAACTCTTGTTCCAAATCCAAGGAGGAGCTAGATAATTGATCTCCTTCTGGGCTGTCTGCCACACTCTCCTCCTCCCTGTCACTCACGTCTTCTTGGTCAGAGGAGCCTTCATCATCAGATTCCACCGGGAGCAAAAAAGGCCTGCGGCATGTGGATGTCTCCCCCACATCCACAGTCCTTGGGGCAGGAGCTGGGCCAGAGCTAACCATAACAGCATATTAGTTATTCCCATTTAATTTTGTGCTCTGTAAAAAAATTGATAAGCATTCCTTCCACCTTCTCCTCATCCAAATCATTAATAAAAAATGTTAAAGGGTGCAGAATTTTATTTTTATTTTTTTCTAACAGACTATTCTTATCATTTTGTTATATATTATCTGCAAACATTTTTTTCAATTTATTATATTCCTGTCTTATGAATGTTTAATTGCTATTTCCTTTCACGAGATTAAGAAATCTGCCAGCAAATGAATTTTCCTATTTAACTCTTATAACTCAATGAAATATTGGCAATAACAAGGAAGATGATTCATGAGCTCAAAAGTAATAATTCTTTGTATTCTAATTGAGATTTATTCTCTCCTTCAATGAACATTTAGAAATGCAAATAAACCCAGTGCATCTTTACCTTTCTCTGTTCCTTCCCCCAGAACAGCTTGTACGATCTTATTTGGTAAAATAAATACAGGTTTAGAATGCAACATCACTGAGAACTTTTACAGATTTATATTTTCTCAAGAGTAGAAATATCTATGCTGCCAGACCAAGCCATTGATCAGACATTAAGATTAGCTACTGCATGCATATTAAGGGAGTTGCTATATTCTTAAATGTCACTTAAATTATCTTTTGGTGATAGAGGTAGCAATAAAAGTGGAGTGTATCCCCCAACTTCTCTCCTTGTCTGTCACTCCTTGTAGAGGTTACTATTTGTTTGTTTGTTTGTTTGTTTGTTTGTTTATCCAATAATATTAAAATACATGGTATTAGTAAATGTCTAAATATTCAAATACATGCAACAAGTAAAAATAAAGAAACATTAAGGACAGAGAATGGAAGGCACGCTGGTGCACTTACATTCAGAACTGAATAAAAAGAATACTATATGGAATGTCGTCTGGCGGGACCCAGGGGAAAAGCCTTTTCTGTGGCGGCCCTGACCCTCTGGAACCAGCTCCCCCCGGAGATCAGAATTGCCCCCACCCTCCTTGCCTTTCATAAGCTCCTTAAAACCCACATCTGTCGTCAGGCTTGGGGGAACTGAACTACCCTTTTCCCCCCTAGGCCTATACAATTTATGCATGGTATGTTTGTGTGTATGTTTGGTTTTAATAAGTGTTTTTTAATTATTTTAAACATTAGATTTGTTACATGCTGTTTATTACTGTTGTTAGCCCCGAGTCTACGGAGAGGGGCGGCATACAAATCTAATAAATAAATAAATAAATAAATAAATAAAATTTCTTTTATTCAAAATTATTGTTCATTGAGCCATTGGATCAACTTTATTTTTCCTAGAGATGGTAGTCCTATTGATGAATGCTCAGAAACAATTTATACTAAGTTTCATTATTCTAAACCTTACAGTTGTGCTCATAAGTTTACATACCATGGCAGAATTTATTATTTCCTGGCCATTTCCCCAAAAATATGAATGATAAGATGAAAACCTTTCTGTCACTCATGGTTCATGTTTCGCTGAAGCAATTTATTGTCAATCAACTATGTTTACTCTTTTTTAAAAATCATAATGACAACAGAAACTACCCAAATGACCCGGGTCAAAATTTTACATACCCTGGTGATTTTGGCCTGAAAATATGTACATGGGTTGACACAAAGTTGAACTCAATCTGTATAGTCTGGAGGACAGAAGGAAAAAGGGGGACATGATCGAAACATTTAAATATATTAAACGGTTAAATAAGGTTCAGGAGGGAAGTGTTTTTAATAGGAAAGTGAACACAAGAACAAGGGGACACAATCTGAAGTTAGTTGGGGGAAAGATCAAAAGCAACATGAGAAAATATTATTTTACTGAAAGAGTAGTAGATCCTTGGAACAAACTTCCAGCAGACGTGGTAGATAAATCCACAGTAACTGAATTTAAACATGCCTGGGATAAACATACTGTATATCCATCCTAAGATAAAATACAGAAAATAGTATAAGGGCAGACTAGATGGACCATGAGGTCTTTTTCTGCCGTCAGACTTCTATGTTTGTTTCTATGTTTCAAAGTGGTGTGAATAGCTATTAAAGGTAACCATCCTCACCTGTGATCTGTTTGTATGTAATCGGTGTGTGTGTATAAAAGGCCAATGAGTTTCTGGCCCCCTGATAGACCCTTGCATGTTTCACCCAGTGGTGCACTGACATGGCTGGATTTTGTGTCATGGGGAAAGAAAAAGAATTGTCAAAGGATCTGCGGGAAATTGTTCAGGGTGCAAATAACTTCAGGTGAAATACAGGACGCTTTGAAAACATGTGATGTGCTGTTGCAAGTTGCATAATAAGGAGGCACTAGAATAAAGTGACCAGATTTTAAGATTGGGAAAGAGGGACACCATTGAGCAGGGTGGGGGAATAAAAAAAAGTTTTGCCAAAAAAAATTAACAAAAAAATCTTTCTTTCTTTCTTTCTTTCTTTCTTTCTTTCTTTCTTTCTTTCTTTCTTTCTTTCTTTCTTTCTTTTTCTCTATTCCTTCCTCTTTTCTTGCTTTCTCTCCCTCCCTCCCTCTTTCTTTCTTTCTTTCTTTCTTTCTTTCTTTCTCTCTCCCTTTCTTTTTTCTCTCTCTCTCCCTCCTTCCCTCCCTCTCTTTCTTTCTCTCCCTTTCTTCCTCTTCTCCCCTCCCTCCTCCCCCACCATGAACCCAGCCCCTTCCCTGGGGCTCAGTAGACGCTCTCACCTAGGAGCAGCTTCACCTGGAGAGAGAGGGCGGGGCTTCCACTCCTCCTTCAGGCTCAGAGGCGCCCGGCTTCCCTGCCCCGATGGTGCCCAGGTGGAGGCAAAGGCAGGAGAGGAGTTGGGGCAGGGAAAATAGGCGAGCAAAGACCCTGCACAGCTTGGCCAGAAGTAAGCATAGAGACCTCCGGCCAAGCTGGGTTGGGGCGGAGAGGGCGAGGCAGCAGTGGAGAGTTCAGAATCCCCTTCCTCCAGCCTCTTCCCAAGGGGGATGGTTGGGAGGGAAAAAAGTGTGTGGGGCACAGGACAAATAATGAAAAAACATGACTGTTCTTCTGAAAGCAGGATGCCACATGGTATCATGCTTAAAATATGTCAAACAGTACAGAGACAAGCTTCAAACCTTCTGGCACAAAATCATTTGGAGTGCTGAGACCAAAATTGAGCTTTCGGTCATAACCATAAAACTACATTTGGAGAGGAGTTAACAAGGTCTATGATGAAAAGTACACAATTCTTACTGTGAAACACAGAGGTGGATTGCTGATTTGGTTCTGGGGTGGCCATCTCAGTCTCCTAATCTCAATATCATTGAGCCACACTGTGGAGATCTCAAACATGCAAGACACATCAAGAATTTATAGGACTTGGAGGCTTTTTTCTAGGAAGAATGGGCAGCTTTACCATCTGAGGGGATAAAGAGCCTCATCCACACATACCACAAAAGACTTCAAGCTGTTATTGATGTTGAAGGTGACAGCACCCCATATTAAGAAATGGGGTATGTAAACTTGTGATCAGGGTCATTTCTGTTGTCATTACAAATGAAAACAAGTAAAAACAGTTATTGATAATAAATGGCTTCAGCCAAATACTAACGATGAATGAAAGGAATATTTTTGTCTTATTCTTCATAGTCTCTGAAACATGGGCAGGAAATCATAAATTCTGCCAGAGTATGTATATTTATGAGCACAACTGTAAGTACGAGAATATTTTAGACTACCATAAAAGTATATAAGCAATCATTTATATCCAAAATTCACAGATCACCAGAATTATAAAGTTAGAAGAGATCATTTAGATCCAGCTCAACCCTCTGGTCAATGCAGAAATCCAAATTAAAACAGTTTCAATAGATGCACAAAATCATCCATCCATAATCACCGAATAGATTCACTGAACAATTTTTTACAGATCCTGCTGAAATCATGGCATTTATATGACTGTGTTCCTTTTCTTGTGCTGAGTGAAAATAGAATTTCATCCTGTACCAGGAATGTGCTGTGTTATAAAAGAAAGAAAAAGCACCCTACGTTCTATTAGAATGAATAAGACGATTTAGGTTTATATAGCTCAATAGATGCACATAAAATACAACAGATGATGTGGGCAGGGTTATTCATACCTATTTCATTACAGGATAGGAATGTGAGCAAGGAAAACATAAAAAGAGGAAGGAGTTCAGTCTCACTCCAAATGATAATAGCAACTGGCTTTAAAACAGCTTAGCTGTAATTAATCATTACAATGGAAATCTACTTGACAGGCCATGTTGGGCGCACAGACATATTTCCTTAAAGTACACCAGTTTATATAAGATTGTACTTTAAATTTATTATTGAGTACACCCAGGTGATGTATGTCACAACCAGTTGAAAAAAAAATTATATGTAGCTACTAAACATCTCTTAATGTTTGCCTTACTCCCTTTAAATCATTTATAAATATGGCTAACAGTTCAGATCAAAGGTCCATGATATTCTGCTTAACAGCGTCTTCCAGCTTAGGATGAGCTATTGACACTCATTTTCTGGCTATGATTGCAACTAAATCTGTATCAAGTTTGTGATAACAGAATCCAGGCTTATTATTTTGCTGAATGTGACTGCCTTTACAATTTGCCTTTTCTCTGAGACTTTAGATAGATAGATAGATTTTTTATTGGCCAAGTGCGATTGGACACACAAGGAATTTGTCTCGGTGCATATGCTCTCAGCGTACATAAAATAAAATATATATTTGTCAAGAATCATATGGAACAACACTTAATGATTGTCATAGGGGTCAAATAAGCAATGAAGAAGCAATATTAATAAAAACTTAGGATATAAGCAACAAGTTACAGTCATACAGTCAACATGGGAGGAAGTGGGTGATAGGAATGATGAGAAAAACTAGTAGAATAGAAGTGCAGATTTAGTAGAAAGTCTGACAGTGTTGAGGGAATTATTTATTTAGTAGAGTGATGGCGTTCGGAAAAAAACTCTTCTTGTGTCTAGTTGTCTTGGTGTGCAGTGCTCTGTAGCGACGTTTTGAGGGTAGGAGTTGAAACAATTTGTGTCCAGGATGTGAGGGGTCAGTAAATATTTTCCCCTCCCTCTTTTTGACTCATGCAGTATACAGGTCCTCAATGGAAGGCAAGTTGGCAGCGATTGTTTTTTCTGCAACACACACATCGGCAAATATCCTACTCTTTTTTGGAATTTCTATTGGAACCAGAAATGTTTATGTGCTGTAGTGCAATAGCCATTGATAGGTTTATCCTAGATTGATTAATTCTCCTTGTAGCCATATTAATCATATTGCACAAGAGGTAATTCCCTAACTTCATTATAGCTGTTGTAAGTATCTTGTAGCAGCATGTAACTTTTTGTTGTTGCAAATTAAAAACTTATGAGTGATATATGGCTCACACTTATCACTGCCTATATAACTATACCTCGAGTGTTGTTGGGCTTTAATTTGGACAGTTAATTATAATGCATTTCAGAGTTTGAAATGTTGTTCATTTATATACACTGCTCAAAAAAATAAAGGGAACACTTTAAACAACACAATGTAATTTCAAGTGTATTCAAACTTCCTTGAAATTAAACTATCCACTTAAGGAAACAACACTGGTTGACAATCAATTTCTCCTATCTTGGGAGACAGGTGGAGCCTAGATGATTATCAGACAAATGGCAGTTAGTCTACAGAATATACAGTCCTAGATTCTTGGACCGTAAAAGTGAGCAGGGAGATCTGTACTTTCAGATTTGAAAGATTCTTTAAAGTAATGTCATAACAGTGGTAGAGCTACTACTTCTGACTATGCTTCTTGCTTTGACTATCTCAAAAGCTGACTGCAGAGAAGTGGACAAAATAGGTAAGATGGTGGAAACAGTATTGCAATGCAATCCCTGTATACAATGTAAGTATAAGATCCATAGCAAATTATTTCAGTTCTCTCTAATAAAGCAAGATATGTTTGCAAAATAGAAGAATGCTTGTGCTAAACCAATACACCTTTA
The DNA here is from genome assembly GCF_031021105.1 of Erythrolamprus reginae. NCBI lineage: Eukaryota > Metazoa > Chordata > Lepidosauria > Squamata > Dipsadidae > Erythrolamprus > Erythrolamprus reginae. The sequence goes on from NC_091950.1 coordinate 61,869,083, forward strand.
ACATCACTACAAATTTCCTTATAAACTTTTCTATAAATGTATTAAATATGCATAATTAATGATATGATACAGGATAAGGTATAATTAATTCATATCCTGTATTGTTGATAATTTCATTTGTCAGAAGATGGGAGAGAGAATATAGGATTTCTCTAAACTAGACTTAATCCTTACTAACAGGAAGACAGGTTGAACTGAAAGTGCCTTGAAACCTGGGGGGGGGGGGGGACTTGAATTCAAGATATTAAGGGTGGAATAATAGAGAATTTTTCTATAAAGACCATGTATGAAAGACAGGCTGAAGTGGTGGGCTGGAATGAATAGAATGGGATTGAACTGGGAGAAATTTAAAAGTTCAAATGTTGGATAGAAGGGGGACATCTGGTTTGGAGTAATACGTATGATAAGTGAATATTCTTGATATCCCCTTACTAAATATTCTTGATATCCCCTTACTAAAGTGAATATTCTTGATATCTCTTTACTAAAAATGATCCAGCAGTAAAGTCAGTGCCAAAATTAAAAATATTATATTGAAATTAACAGGAACATATAATATATATATATATAAATAATAGTTCCATTCTCTTCTGCTTTGGTCAAATCTTACTGAGAATATTGGGTCCAGTTCTGAGTGCGAAAATTAAAAAGAGATTGTATTAAATTGGAACAAGTTCATATGAGGACTATTAGGATAGAGAAAGACCTGGAAAACTAGTTGTATGAATGTATGAATTGAATTGAACTAATGCAACCCAGTTGTATAAATAATATGCTCCGAGAGCGTAACATAATAAGAATGGACTTAAATTAAATCCATTCTCAGTCATGTGATTTTGACACTTGTTTCTTCATTGTTGCTTTCCTAAAAACAACTAACCCCCCCCCCCCACATGATTTTCATTTACACTGCTGGTTGACTGGAAAAATAAAATAGCTCCCTCCCACAGTTACAACTAAAGTGTTTTCAAGTTGAATTTATTCCTAATGGTTTGAGAAATATTTTTCCACTTGCTCCAAAATCATGTGAAACAGGATAGCCTAAACTTCCTTCTCATTTTTTTTTAATTGGAGCCCCTGACAATAAGGGAAGAAGGAATTAGTGGAAAGTTAGTTACACCACAACTTTAATTAGAATTTAAATGTGAATTATAAAGACAGAAGAAATAGATAAGAAAACAAAATGGAAAATTCCTGATTAATTTACCAAAGTTCTTCAAGTCCAGAAATAATGAAAGATTTACTTGAAAAGTAATAAAATAGTTATCTGTTAGGAAGGAACAAAACAGGATCTTCTAGTTACAAAAAGTTAGCATGAATAATTTTTAATTAAGTGCATGTACAGCATATATCTACATTCAAAGATACAACACAAGGCATAGCAGTAGCTGAATCGACTGATACAAGAAGTGGTATGATAACATTTTAACAATGCAGAAATGAGAGTTAGAGCTTAAGGAATGTACACTCTGAGTGTTGGTCTGCGGCTGGTAATCTAATCTTGGTTGTTTTACAGAACTGCAAACTAGTAACAACTTAGATATGTACCAGTAGCGAACTTTATCTGTAGCTTACAATGTGACAGAAATAGCATCCCTTTAAATTGTCTGGTGACAAAGAGAAAAGGGCCATGGTAGGCAGTGGGTATGTTTTAAAATAAGGAATAGTAAAAGCAATTCACAGTGTTATGATAAGGGAGGCATAGGGGTAAATGGTCTTTGTTCTTATTACGAACTGGTAATACTTTAATTTCATTTGTCAAGATTTTTCTAGCTTTTTTCTGAGAAGAAAAATAATTATTTCCAGTTTTAAACTATTTGCACAGCAGTGTTATGCATGTAGAAATGACTTCTACAGAGAACATTATTTAGTGTATGACATATTGTACACAGATTAGCAATATATATTAACATTTCATCTACATTAGTAGAAACAGTCAAATATAAATGTTAAAAAGATCTATATTCAAATACCAATGTCTAGGCCGCTTAACCATTGAAGTTCATCATTTATATTTTAAAAAACCATATACCGGACTGGTATACGTCCTCAGCATACAACCTTATTAGCTCCTCTGGCCAGCAACACCTCCCATCACATCAGGAAAGGTGGGCACTCTCAGTCTCTTCGCCGCACGCCCTGCCTTACCTGCCCAGAGTGCCAGGAATTCAGAGCAGAGGACGCCAGCTGTGGAGAAGCTGGCTAAAGGACTCATGCCCCACTCCCTACCTCATTCCCCCTCCAATACAAAGTCTGAGGTAGAATTACTGCAACATCTCAAAAGGACTTGGGCTGCGGAGGCACCGAGGAGAGATTGTTTTTGGGCTCTCCAGCACCCCGCAGCATCATCCTTTTCAAGGTATGAGAGATGCAGTAGCAACAGAGTCTGCTGCTTTAGTGCCATGCTTGCCAATTTTCCCCACAGCTGACGAGCCCACTGGCTTTTTAAATGCCACTGCCTCTTGGGGGCAAGGACAGGCAGCCCGGCCAATCCAAGGGAGGGGTTTTCTAGAGGTCTCTGAAATTCTTAAGACTTTTCTGACATATCTGTTTTTCTTGCCTTTACTTTCTCTTGTCTTTTGGCCATTTTCCAAACTGTTGGGGGATTGCCTCCCCCACTGCAAAGGCCCCCTTTTCAAAGTTTATCCCCATTATTTTTGCATTATTTAACATTGAGAGATCAGAATGTGATTTGGACGTATATTGGAGATGCTTTGGATTACAAGTCCCTTCAGCCACCTCTGGGCGGGGGTGTTGATAGGGATCATCCCTTCCTGCAACAGACAACAGTATAGATGCTTTGGACTATAGTTCCCATTAACCAGTCTGTTGCAAGAGAAGCCATCCCCATCAGCCCCCTTTCCAAGCCTAAATAAAATTCTGAATTCTAAAATTCAGGACTGAAGAATTTATTTACATTTACATATAATATTTAGCTGGAAAGGGAGAGGGGAAAAGATACCTCTCATTTTATTTGTAAAATTAATTGGGACCTCTAATATTTTGTGTTTTGTTTCTATTTGGGGACATAGCAGACGAATCAGAAACAAGCCTTTTTTGATACATGCATTGGGCTTTCTAGGAAGTGTGTAGGCAGATAAACATTTTCCCTGCTCCAATTTTACAATTTTACCAAGGATCTCCAGTGGATGGGCAACAGGAAGGAAAGGGCAAGGGTCTTCAGAGTCCTCAGAGAGGGACAGCATATAAATCCAATTAAATCTTAAATCTTAAAATCTTCAAACCTGGCAAGATTAAGGCTTGTGGACTTCAACTCCCATTCTGAGCTAGCATGACTGGTAGAGGAATTCTGGGAGTTGAATTCCACAAGTCTTGAAGCTTTCAAGTTTGAAGGTTGTAAAAAGTATACATGGTTTTAAAAAGTATACATGGTTGTAAAAAGTATTCTGCTATGCTGGTATTTTATTAAAGAATATAATACTACACTATTTGGTTCAGAATGCTTTTTCCCTTGTTTTCCTCCTCTAAAATCTAGGTGTGTCTTATATACTGGTGTGTCTTATACACCAAAAAAATATGGTACTCTTGTTGAGTCAAAATTATGGGAAGCACAATGCCAGATCAGAAATGTTGTAAGCAGCCATTCTAAATTAGGAGATCTACTGTAGCTTAACATTATTCAGTCTGATTTGCTCCAAAAGTAATCCTGCATTATCCAGAAAAAGACAACTATTCTCTAATATTTTAGTGAAGCATGAATGGTGTAAGACAGGTGCTAAGTTTTTCAAGCTATCTATATTTAAGATAATTATTTAAACGTTCTTATGTCTTTGTTCTTTTTGGCTGGAAGATGATAACATTTCTTGTGGTTAATAGCCTCCATAGCCGGGGACACCCCTGTCAAATTTTAGACAAATAAGCTGTGAGAAAAAATTCCCAGGCTGAAAAGAGGATTGGTTGTTATCAAAAGTAAGAATGCAGTTTGACCCTCTGTTAACAGAAATGCCATATCTCCTCCACCCTCCCTATGCATTTTGCACTCAAAGAATGCTAAGAAACGTTGGGAGGGAACAGAGACTTCATTGGAATGAAAATGCTGTAATTCTTGACTAATAGTATGCTCCTTATAAGACTCACTAATCAGAATCTTTAAATTTATTTGTTGGATGAACTGATTTTGAGAAATTGAATGAGTATCTTATTCATATATCTAATTAGTTTATATGTCACACGTTTCACAATTCGAGGCACTTCTCAGTAAGGGTTCTCTTTTTCTGGAAGTCTTACTAGAAGTTCAGTCACTTTTTTCTCTAATTCAGGGGTCTCTAAACTCGACTATTTGAAGACTTGTGGACTTCAACTCCCAGAATTCCCTAGATACTGTTGAGGTCCACAAGTCTTCAACCTGCAAAGTTTGGAAACCCTTGCCCTAATTCATTAGTTTACTGCTACCTTCCATAATAAAAATCAATTGCGTTTCCAGTTCGGCTATCTAACACAATTGGCATAGTCATATAGCTAAATACTCATGTCATAGGGATGGGTGGCAATGATACCAAAGTAAAAGTTATATAAGAATCTGTCAACTCCCAAAATTTATGGAGATTATAGGGAAGATCGGTCTGATTCCGCCAAATCCAATGCTCAACCTCTTTCACCATGGCAAAATGTTCTGTTTTCTTCTTTTTGGGGCAACTATTGTGGTTCAAAACAGGAATGGAGCATCAGGAAACAGATTCAGAACAAAACAGATTCTGACTTATTTACACTATTTTTCTAAAAGTATGTTGCTGTACTATTATCTAGGTTTTTCCCCCCTACCAGCTCCAATATTCAGTAGTTGTAGTCTCAACAAACTTGAAAGCCAAACAGATTGGGGAGGACTGTTCAAAAGAATGCTTGTTGGTGTTATTTGTTTAAATTATAACTTTTTTATCCAAATTTCTATATTATTGGTATAGTGTACCTCTACTTACAAACTTAATTTGTTTTGTGACCAGGTTCTTAAGTAGAAAAATTTTCCCATAGAAATCAATGTGTGCAATTAGGGAAACGACAGGGAGGGTGGAGGCCCTGTTTCCTCTCAGGAGATTCCTAGAAAGGCCCCACAGAAGCTTCTCCCTGCCTTTTCCGGCCCTGTTTCTTCCCAGGAGATTCCTAGAGAAGCCCCATGGAGGCTTCTCACTGCCTTTTTTTGTTACAGTTTTGGAGGCTCGGGGTTGTAAGTGGAAAATGGTTCTTGATAAGAGGCAAAAAAATCTTGAAAAGTTCGTAAGTAGAGGTGTTCTTTGGTAGAGGTACCACTGTACTTTGTTTAGAACTGTTTTGCCCTTTTCCAAAACTTATATTCTTTTTCATTCTCCTGCATCATTGCTTTGGATACTAGCTGGTTTTGGCTAAAGCATGAGATATGCAAGATCTACAATAAAATAATACGTGAGGCCTCAAATTTTGGTAAGCAATAATTATCCTATTTTAAAGCCCATTTCTCATTACAGCATATGATTCTTTTGAAATAGCAGCAAAGATTAAGACAATAAAAGTGAGGGATTTTCAGCATCTTCTATAAGCTGTGGATTGTATATGGTTCTTGTTGTCAGTCCATATGAATCATCATTTACATTTTCTTTCAAGTACAATTAATCAAAGGTTTTTTTTCTCTTGTAGAAAAATATGTGGGAATGATTGAACATTTTACTGTGTTTGTAAGAGATTTGCCAATGGTCTAACACAATAACTTTGAGCACTCATTTAGATCTGTTTCCAATAGAAAAGTAAACACTGGGAGCCACAAAACTTTTTTGGCATCTAAAATGAAATTAACACTGATTGCATATATCATTTTTTTACCTTTATGCTAAATGTATAAACATGTATAGTATTTTGCATTTATGAAATCAATGACCTGCTCCAGAGAAAACACTTTTTAAAAATTTCTGCATGCAACAAAAACATTTTGTACTCTAAAAAAAAAGATGGATCAAAAAGCTCAGTAAATCACGTGCTGGCAGGTGTTGCAGGCTACCTTGAAGTTTATTTGGAAGCTGCTATACAGGTGCAAAATGTAGCAGCATGAGTAGTTCTCTTTGACCCTCAGGCTGTGCATATGTCACCTATACTACATAAGATGAAATTGGTTTTTCAGCCAATTCAAATTATTGGTTATCATCTATAAAGCCTTTCAAAGCATGGTCCTATGCTATCTGAGGTACTGTCTTGTTCCAATCATATCATCCTTTCTGACAGTCTCAAAATGGGTGAACAGTGCAGTCATGTGGTAGGGAAAGCAAGTAGAATGCTTGGATGCATAGACAGAGGTATAACAAGCAGGAAGAGGGAGATTGTGATCCCGCTGTATAGAGCACTGGTGAGACCACATTTGGAATAATGTGTTCAGTTCTGGAGACCTCACCTACAAAAAGATATTGACAAAATTGAACGGGTCCAAAGATGGGCTACAAAAATGGTGGAAGGTCTTAAGCATAAAACCTATCAGGAAAGACTTAATGAACTCTATCTGTATAGTCTGGAGGACAGAAGGGAAAGGGGGGACATGACCAAAACATTTAAATATGTTAAATAAGGTTCAGGAGGAAAGTGTTTTTATTAGGAAAGTGAACACAAGAACAAGGGGGCACAATCTGAGGTTAGTTGGGGAAAGATCAGAAGCAACATGAGAAAATATTATTTTACTGAAAGAGTAGTAGACGCTTGGAACAAACTTCCAGCAGACGTGATTTGTAAATCCACAGTAACTGAATTTTAAAATGCCTGGGATAAACATACTGTATATAATAATAATAATAATAATAATAATAATAATAATAATAATAATTATTATTATTATTATTATTATTATTATTATTATTATTATTATTATTATTATTATTATTATTATTATTATTATTATTATTATTACTATTATTATTATTACTATAATTATTATTTATTAAATTTGTATGTCGCCCCCTCCGTAGACTCTATCCAACCTAAGATAAAATACAGGAAATAGTATAAGGGCAGACCAGACAGACCATGAGGTCTTTTTCTGCTGTCAGTCTTCTATGTTTCTATGTTTCTATCCTGTCCCGCCTGCTCAGAGAAGAGTGCTGATTATTACTGTTGTTTTGACCAGCAGAATCAAGGAAGATAGTCTTCTCTGTACCCTTTGGAACATCTTGGGCAAGATGGAATGGACATCACTTTTCGGGCCTTCTGAAAGAATTAAGACCTGGTTCTGTCAATTGCCATGGGTCTCATGCTATGTGACCCTGGTACTGGTTTATGATATGAGGATGCTCCCTCCACCTTTTAAAAAAATAATACCCCAATTCAATATTGTTTTTAATTCTGTTTTAACTTTGTTGCATGTATGTATCTTTGTTGCTTTTATATCACTTTTTATGATTTTATGTAAACCATAGTCACTTAAAGGAGATGGGAAGTGTAGAAATATGATAAATCAAGAGATTTGATGCAATTGAGATCTAGTCACTATTTGTCAGGTTTTGTCTATGTCTGCCAATTTGTCATATAGTTTGTTATTTATTTGAATCCAATATAAAACAAAGCTATTTGATTATGAACCATTATACATTAACTGATTACTGAGATGTAGAAGTATACTGTATAGTCGGAGGACAGAAGGAAAAGGGGGGACATGATCGAAACATTTAAATATATTAAAGGGTTAAATAAGGTCCAGGAGGGAAGTGTTTTTAATAGGAAAGTGAACACAAGAACAAGGGGACACAATCTGAAGTTAGTTGGGGGAAAGATCAAAAGCAACATGAGAATATCGCCGGCTCGACTTACCGGCCCACGGCGGTTTTGCAGAAGGGCCGGGCAGACTCGGACCCTTCGATGGCGGCCGCCATCTTGTTTTCGGCCGAAATCTCGCGAGACGAGATTTCGGCCGGGAAAGCCTGGCCCACGTGGCCGGGCATGACGTGGGGACCGGGCGGGGCTTGCTGGCCCTATTTAAGGGCGGCAGGCCTCGAGGCAAGCCTTTTCGCCCGGACCCAGCACAGGAGCAGACACTCGGCTGAGAGCTGCTCCGGTCGCCATTTTGGGTGGCCTCGTGCGCGGCCGCCATTTTGTGGCTGGCAGCGTGGGCGAAAAGCTGTCGGTGGTGCCCAGCAGTGTCGGAGGACTCGACTGGAGCTATTTTTCTTCGTTGGAGATCCCCCTCGGGCCCGAGGGGGACTGGTAACCTCGCTCCCGGCTGGGAGGAGGGTGCGGTTGGGCCCCGCCTGAACTTGGGGTGGGGCTGCTTGGCCTCTGGGGGGGTACCCGGTCTTGAGGTGTTCTTGGGGGCCAGCTTTAGGGCCGTTAATCGGCCTGCACGTGGGGGGGAGCTTATTTTCTGGGCCTTTGAGAAGGGGGCCTGGGGGTTTGGACGGGCTTTTCCCTTTGATTACATTGATTTAGGTATGGCTCCAAAGAAGAGGCCTGCCACGGCCCCTATGGCTCCGCCGGCTGTGCGACCCAGGAGGGCCCTTAGGCCTTCAGCCCGGGCTCGGGCCAGCAGTGAAGGGCCTACGGGGGTGGTTCCTGTGCAAGGGGGGGTGGTTTCGTTGCCTCCTGCCCCTCAACCTGATCCTTCTCCTGCCATGTCTTGGGCCAGGGTTCTGGAGAGGCTCGACGAGCTCGAGCAGTGGAGAAGTGGATCGGGCCCCGGAAGGTCCCTCGAGCAGGTTCCTGCGGCGTTGGGAAGAGATCCGGTTGCGGCCCAGGCTGGGCAGATGGCTCCTGCTGGACGACTGGCCCCGGCAGGGCCGATGGCGGCTTTTCCGGGCCCTGCAACGATGGGCCCCCCGTGGATGTCATCAACCCCGTACGGGGCAGGTGAGGCTGCACCACACACTACACCGCTGTCCTTTCTTCCTTCACCCACCTCGGGTTTCCCCCCGTCGGGGGTTGGGAGTGGGTCCAGTTTTTTGGGGTCTTCCACAGGCACCTGCGGGCAGGTATGGGCGCCGCCGGTTCCTCCTTCGGGGCCGATGGCGGCTGGCCCTGCTCCGCTGCCCGGGCCAGGTCCTACGGGGGTACCTGTGGTGCCCGGGGTAGGGGGGTGGGTCCCTCCAGCCCCTGCTGTTATGCCCCCGCTCCCTGTCTTGCCCTACCCCCAGGGTGCGGGAGTTTTTGGTGTTGCGGCCAACTCGGTATGGGACCCGTTCGCTTGCATTAAAGCAGGGGCCATCCCGTGCGGGTTGCCGTCCACCCCTCTCGGATGCCACCTGCACCCTTCGGTGTAGGAGGCTATATGGCGGGGTGAATATGTGGATCTTTTTTCGCTTTTGAACCGAGAGGTTCCCAAGCAGGAGAAAGAGATTGTCCCGGGGGAGAAGACAAAGAAAACAAAAGTAACAAAATGCTTCAGCTCCTGGCTGTATGCTTTTCTTACTTATGGGTCTGTGGTGATTCAGAGGCAGCCGGCTATGGCCTCTGCCATGTTTAAATATATAGATTTGATTGCCAGGGCCCACTTCGAGTATAAGGGCACCATATGGCGCCATTATGATAAAGGCTTTCGTATGAGGATGGCGGTAGAGCCTAACTTGCCTTGGGATATGGTGGTTCCGGACCTTTGGTTCCGGGCCACGCATATGTCTGGAAAGGAAGGGTGTGAGCGTACGGATAGTGGGCACTTCATGGAGGAGGAGCCTGGCGCGGCTTCGCCGGCCAAGGCGACTCCTGGTGTGGCTGGCAAGGGGGCCTCGCCCGCTTGTCACGAGTTTGCTGCAAAAGGGGCGTGTTTTCGTCCCTTTTGTAAGTACAAGCATGCCTGCGGGAATTGTGGGGGGTCCCATGCAGCTTCAGTATGTCCCTGCCCCAAGAAAGGGGCGGAGAAGAAGGGCGGGGGTCCAGGAAAACCTCCCCCACCAGCTGGGGGAAAAGGGGCCCAGCCCAATTGATGTTTCTGTGCTTGAGGGTTGGTTGGTTGACTACCACCCTCGCCCGAGAGCCGAGTTGCTCTTGAGGGGTTTCTCCGAGAGATTTAGATTTACGTGGGTGTTAGGAAGGCTTTCATGTCGGACAACCTCAGGTCGGTTGTCGGACATGAGGACATTGTTCGGGCTAAGATTCGAAAGGAGGTGGCTGAGGGCAGGGTCCTTGGGCCTTTCCCGGAGCCGCCCTTTTCGAATCTTAGAGTGTCCCCCCTGGGGGTGGTCCCCAAAAAGGCGAGTGGTGAATTTCGGTTGATTCACCATTTGTCTTTTCCAAAAGGGGAGTCAGTGAATGACTTCATTCCTGACGAACTTTGTTCAGTCCGGTACGCATCCTTTGATGCGGCCGTGGCCATGGTTAGGGCGTGTGGGGTGGGAGCCCTTATGGGTAAATGCGACATTAAGTCGGCATTCCGGCTCCTCCCCATTCACCCAGGCGACTTCGAGCTTCTGGGCTTCCATTTTGAAGGTGGTTTTTATGTGGACAGGGCATTGCCAATGGGCTGCTCTGTTTCCTGCTCCCTTTTTGAGAGCTTCAGTACCTTCTTGGAGTGGGCGCTCAGGAGGCGTAGTGGCCTGGGTTCGGTCGTTCATTACCTTGATGATTTCTTGATGGCCGGGCTGGCGCACTCGGAGCAATGCTTTGCTTTGATGCGGGACTTCGAAGCCCTTTGTGCTCAATTGGGGGTGCCTCTAGCCCCCGAGAAAACCGAAGGCCCTGCCACCAGGATTACCTTCCTCGGTATTGAATTGGACTCAGAGGAGCAATCTTCCAGATTGCCCCTGGATAAGTTGATTAAAATCAGGAGCAAGCTCGAGGCGGTCTTGGGCTGCAGGAAGGTTACTCTTCGGCAGCTCCAGGAATTGGCCGGGATCCTTAATTTTGCCTGTCGGGTAGTGGTGCCAGGCAGGGCTTTTTCTCGCCGGTTGTATGATGCGATGAAAGGGCTACGTCTGCCCCACCATCGTACCCGCTTATGCGCTGGGGTCAGGGCTGACCTCTGCGTGTGGCGGGAGTTTTTGGAACATTTTAACGGGTTGTCTTTCTGGCGGCACGAGCTTCTTTTGGAAGCGGAGCTGCAGCTTTGCTCCGACGCTGCAGGGACTTGCGGTTTTGGGGTAGTGTTAGGTGACCAGTGGTGCTGGTCGGCATGGCCTCTGGAATGGAGTGCCTGTTCATTGGTTAAGGATTTGACCTTTTTGGAGCTTTTCCCCTTGATAGTGGCCTTAGAGCTCTGGGGAGAGCAGTTTAGGGACAAGACTGTGCATTTTTGGTGTGACAACCTAGCGGTTGTCCATGTTGTGAACGCCCTGTCCTCTAAGAGTGACAGGGTAATGCGGCTTGTCCGCCATTTTGTGCACAGGTCCTTGTCTCTAAACGCATTGTTTTTGGCTAGGCACGTCCCGGGGCTAGATAATGGGGTGGCTGACGCCTTGTCCCGTGGTCAGTTGTCCAGGTTTCGGACCCTGGCCCCGTGGGCCCGAGAGTCGCCAGAGGTGTTTCCAGCCCACCTGTGGAGCCTGGGCGGGCTCCCGAGAGCTGGAGAGACGAGGCCTCCAGGGCGATCGCCTTGTCCGTAGCACCTGGCACCCTGCGAGCTTACCAGTGTGCAGGTAAGGAGTTTGGGGATTTCAGGCAGGGTAAGGGTTACCCCCATTGCTGGCCTGCCCCGGTTGAGCACCTAGCTGAATTTTGTGTCCTGCTGAAGGGGCGTGGCCTTTCAGTTAGGACTATCAGGTCTAGGTTAGCCGGCCTCACCTTTCTGTCCAAGGCGGGGGGGTTTAGTGATTTTTCGGGTGATTTTCGCATCCGGAGGATGCTGGAAGGCTGGGTGAGGGAGCGACAGGGGTTCCCTTCTGACACTCGTCAGGCCCTGACGGTTCAGCAGCTGTCTTTGATTAATCAGGCATTTGACAGTCTGTGTGCCTCTCTGTACGAGGCCCGTCTTTTTAGGGCAGCGACTTGCGTTATGTTTTTTGGGGCCCTCAGGGTCAGCGAGGCAATGGCCTCCTCGCAGTCTGACTTGTCGCTCCGTGCTTTCCAGCTTACTGATCTGACCTTTAGGCAGGGGGGTGTCTCCCTTTTGGTGAGACATTCCAAGACAGATCAGTTACACAGAGGGGTTAGAATTGAGCTTAGCGCAGCCACCGATCAGTCTGTGTGCCTGGTGGATGCTTTGCAGCAATTTTGTGGCTTGCGGGGGTCAGGGCGTGGATACCTTTTTCAACACCAGGATGGCACCCCCCTGACCCGGTATCAATTCTGGGCGTTAGTGTCAAAGGCAATGGCTCAGGTAGGCATGGATCCCGCCGGCTACGGAACGCATTCGTTCCGTATCGGCGCCGCCACTAGCGCGGCACTTTCTGGTTTCCCGGCCCAACGGATTCAGGAATCGGCCGCTGGCGGTCAGCGGCATATTTGGGTTATGTTAGGCCCGCTGAGGATTCTGGGCAGGGTTTAGGCTAGGTAACCTCTCTGTGTGTGTCCTCTTCCAGGTTCCCAGTCCAGGCAGAAACCGACGGCGCTGCTGTGTGGCCACAGCATGGTCTTCTGGGCCGGCCGCTCAGCAGCCAGAAGCGCCATTGGGACCCAGTTGTCATTGGGACGGTGGGTCAATGTTGTTTGGATGGGCCGGAGAGGTATGCGGTGGGAGGGGCTCCTACCGACATTGCTGGGTGATCAGCATCTCAGGGCTGTACCCGGTGCTGCTGGGCGGGCGGCTACCCAGGGTCGCGCCCAGATGGGACTGGGTGGTCGGCAACCCATAGCCGCACCCAGATGGCTGGTCTTGCACCTCGGTGGCAATGACCTGTGCCTGCTTGGTGGTCTACCGTTGATCATCCAGGCGCGCGAAGACCTGTGGTGGCTTCGCACGGTATGGCCCACCACGCAAGTGGTGTGGTCAGAGATCCTCCCAAGGATCGTGTGGAGGGACGCCATTTCCCTTAGGGCCATACACCGGGTCAGGCGTAGGGTGAATAAGGCCTTGGGAAAAACAGTCAGGGAATTAGGTGGGGTTGTAGTGGCCCATCCCCTCATCACCGTAGATCGGCCGTGGCTTTACCGGGCCGATGGCGTTCACCTGTCAGAACAGGGGAACGCCATTTTCTTACAGGACTTGCAGCGGTCTCTGCGTGAGCTGGCGCAGATAGAGGGGGGAGTCGGGGGGCCAAGATAGTGATCTGACCCCCGCTCCGTGGCAGGTTAGGGGCGGAAATCTGGGTGGTGGTTCAGCAACTGCGCGTTCTCCCTTGGGCATCTTTGGGGATGATTGACAGGTTCTCTCCAAGCTCATGGTGGGTGCTACCTGCGCACTTGGGGGGAACCTGTCTTTGGGTCCCGCTATTGAAGTCCCAGGGTAGGGGTGAGCCGGCGGGACCCCCCTCATGCGAGTGCATGGCAGGGTCTCAGGTGAGGGAGAGGTCCCTCACCTGGACCAGCATCGACTACGCCCTTAGTTGCCCAGGAATGTTGACCTTTTACGTCATTTCCGCCCCGGAAGTGTTTGTTTGACCCTGCAGGTCCACTGTTTCCGGGTCATAGTTGAATATGTTGATTTATGCAAATTTATGCTAATTCATGCTAATTTAATTAATAAATTATGCAAATTTATTTTAATAAAAATGACCCAAGTTTAAATCCAGCTCTGGTGTCCGTGTCGTTACTCCGTCTCTTCTGCAATATCGCCGGCTCGACTTACCGGCCCACGGCGGTTTTGCAGAAGGGCCGGGCAGACTCGGACCCTTCGATGGCGGCCGCCATCTTGTTTTCGGCCGAAATCTCGCGAGACGAGATTTCGGCCGGGAAAGCCTGGCCCACGTGGCCGGGCATGACATGGGGACTGGGCGGGGCTTGCTGGCCCTATTTAAGGGCGGCAGGCCTCGAGGCAAGCCTTTTCGCCCGGACCCAGCACAGGAGCAGACACCCACCCGCCCTTCCCTATTTTGCAGTGTGCCTGGTGGGTCGCCTTCGGGGGCCGAATGGGAATTTTTTGCAGCCTCGCCCATTAGGCTGGGCTGTTTTTTCGCCCATTCCACACTGGGGAGATGGATGTGCGGTTAGGGGGTGCTTGCATTTAATAGGTTAATTGGCTTACCTCTGGTCATTTGGGTAGGCAGGTTAGGGGCGGAAATCTGGGTGGTGGTTCAGCAACTGCGTGTTCTCCCTTGGGCATCTTTGGGGATGATTGACAGGTTCTCTCCAAGCCCATGGTGGGTGCTACCTGCGCACTTGGGGGGAACCTGTCTTTGGGTCCCGCTATTGAAGTCCCAGGGTAGGGGTGAGCCGGCGGGACCCCCCTCATGCGAGTGCATGGCAGGGTCTCAGGTGAGGGAGAGGTCCCTCACCTGGACCAGCATCGACTACGCCCTTAGTTGCCCAGGAATGTTGACCTTTTACGTCATTTCCGCCCCGGAAGTGTTTGTTTGACCCTGCAGGTCCACTGTTTCCGGGTCATAGTTGAATATGTTGATTTATGCAAATTTATGCTAATTCATGCTAATTTAATTAATAAATTATGCAAATTTATTTTAATAAAAATGACCCAAGTTTAAATCCAGCTCTGGTGTCCGTGTCGTTACTCCGTCTCTTCTGCAAAATATTATTTTACTGAAAGAGTAGTAGATCCTTGGAACAAACTTCCAGCAGATGTGGTAGATAACTGAATTTAAACATGCCTGGGATAAACATATATCCATCCTAAGATAAAATACAGAAAATAGTATAAGGGCAGACTAGATGGACCATGAGGTCTTTTTCTGCCGTCAGACTTCTATGTTTCTATGTTTCTACTGTGGCAGGAACTGAGGGGAATTTTGGCTTTATCTCTCCCTGATTTTGAGCAGAACACCATTTCCATTGATATTCTAATATAATTAAGGCCAAACTAAATTCTAATTTGATCTTAAGTTAGAATGGAATGGAATGGAATAGAATAACATAATAGAGTTGGAAGAAACTTTATAAGTCATCTAGTCCAACCCCCTAATTAAGCAGGATACCCTATACTATTTCTGACAGATAGCTTTAACAATAACTGAATTTAACAGTAACTGAATTTAAACATGCCTGGGATAAACATATATCCATCCTAAGATAAAATACAAAAAATAGTATAAGGGCAGACTAGATGGATCATGAGGTCTTTTTCTGCCGTCAGTCTTATATGTTTCTATGTTTCTAGCTATTCAGTCACTTCTTGAAAGTTTCCATTGATGAAGCAGCCACAGCTTTTGAAGACAAAGTGTTCCACTGGCTGATTTTTCTCACTGTCAGAAAATTTCTGCTTATTTCTAGGTTGAATCCAGGGGTAAAATTCAAATTTTTCCCTACTGGTTCTGTGGGCATGGCTTGGTGGGTATGGCAGGGGTAGGATACTGCAAAATCTCCATTCCCTCCTCACTCTTGGGGCAGCCAGAAGTGGTATTTTCCAGTTCTCTGAACTACTCAAAATTTACGTTACTGGTTCTCTAGAACTTGTCAGAACCTCTTGAATTTCACCCCTGGTTGAATCTCTCCTAATTAGTTTCCATCCATTATTCCTTGTCTGACCTTCAGGTGCTTTGGAAAATAGGTGGACACCCCCTCTTCCTTTGTGACAGATCCTCAAATATTAGAATAGAATAGAATATAATTTTTTTGGCCAAGTGTGATTGGACACACAAGGAATTTGTCTTGGTGCATATGCTCTCAGCGTACCTAAAATAAAATATACATTTGTCAAGAATCATGTGGTACAACACTTAAAGATTGTCATAGGGGTCAAATAAGCAATGAAGAAGCAATATTAATAAAAATCTTAGGATATAAGCAACAAGTTACAGTCATACAGTCAACATGGGAGGAAATGGGTGAAAGGAATGATGAGAAAAACTAGTAGAATAGAAGTGCAGATTTAGTAGAAAGTCTGACAGTGTTGAGGGAATTATTTGTTTAGTAGAGTGATGGCGTTCGGAAAAAAACTGTTCTTGTGTCTAGTTGTCTTGGTGTGCAGTGCTCTGTAGCAACATTTTGAGGGTAGGAGTTGAACACTGCTATTTGTCAACTCGGGACCTTCCATTCCTGCAACCCTTTTTCATTTTTTTAGTTATGCCAGAATATTTTGTATATTGTAGTCATGCTTGAGGTAATGGGGGAAAGGGTATGACAAGGACAGTTGCATAATTGTCTCATAGTGCCATAATAGAAAACTGATCCCACATCCTTTTTTTTTTCTAAAGACAAAACCTCTGTTATACTATTTTATGATGGCATACTGCCTTTGTCCCTAAGACTTTTCAACTAAATGCCAGTTGATTATTAAAGAATTGAGATGAAATCAGCCTCTCATTTCATTCAGAATATTGAACATTTCACAACTTTGACCTGTAGGTGAAAGAGTTCCATAACCGACTTTAAATCTCCTTTTATGATCCAATTTCTAACCCTTTTGTCATTCAGTTCCCAGTTTTTTTTAAAGGCAATGCTCTAATATGTTTTCCAAAGAGTATGCATTATGAGGCAGACATTTGGCATTTAATAACCATGACATAACAAAGACATATTGTCTTAAAACAAAAGCAGCTTTGATCCCATCCTGCCAACTATTTTTCTGCCAAATGTCAAAGAAAAGGGTTATGAACATTTATGCAGAACATTTATGCGGAACGTTTGATGTAGCAAAGGGAGGGGGCATTTCAGGACCCTTTTAAGGTCCCCCCCCCCTATACATTATGTAGTTTGATGTAAGTTGTCCAAAAGAGGCAAAAGAATCTTAAAAGCGTAATGATGAGTGATAATTGCTCATGGGATTCCACAGTCTTTGGACAAGCTCAAGAAAAATCCTGAAATGCAATTTAGTGACCGTGGTAACATTCAAAATGTATTAAAAGTTGCAGAAAGTTGCTTATGCTTCTAAACAGGGAATGCACCATCTTTTTTAAAAATAATTTTTAGTGAATTTTCCCATCTTTGGATGGCTTTCCTTCTTTTTCTACTTGGAAAAAAAACCCACCCTCCTTCCCATCTGCAGGTTATTTCTTTGCCCAAAGCATAGCTGGCCAGCTCCTCAGCTGTGTTTCTGTCTCTATCAAACTAGTGAGCATGCACGGAAGCAAAAATTCATGATGGGATGTCACAATGCGAACCAGTGGTTAAGGTAAGTGGAACCCACCCCGGCTGTCACCCAGATCAGCTCCACCGCATATGCATGTGTGTGCCTCCCGCCAGCCAGCTGATTTTCAGGATGTTGGGGGGGCACCTGTAGGAGATGCATGTGCAGGTGTGGAAAGCATGGGATGGTGCAGTGCACCCCCTATAGACCATTTTTGATCCCAGGAGGCTGTTGGGAAACCTGCTAGGGTCAAAATGGAAAGTGGGTCACACATGCATGTGCGGGGGGCAGGGGGATGGGGGTGGTCATGTGCACCTGCCCAGGGGGGCAGAGGAGCATGGGGGATCATGCACACATGTGCAGGGGCTGATGCATTGTATTATGGATGCTGACAATATGCTTTTGGCACAGAACTAGAAGAAGTTTAGTCATCAATGGCTTATATTGTTGTTGTTGTTATTATTATTATTATTATTATTATTATTATTATTATTATTATTATTACTATTATTATTATTATTAATATTATTTAGATTTGTATGCCACCCCTCTCCAGAGACTCAGAGCAGCTCACAACACAATATACTTATATACTCAGATGCTTCCTTAATAGCTCTTAGGTCCTTGATTAAGACCAGGGGTGGGCTACTGCCTGGATGGGGGGGGGACGCAGGGGTGTAGCGAAAATGGATCTCCACCCCAGAGCACCCAATTTGCACTGAAAGATATTGAAAGAAAATGCAGGCCGTCCTGCTTAAGCAACACCCACAGTAGTGTAGTAAAAATTTTGGTAGCCCTTCACCGATTAGGACTTAAATTGTTAAGTTTTTACCAGCGGACTATGAATCAAATTAAATTCACAATTCAAAGTGTTGGTTATGACCTATAAAGCCCTTCATGGCATCGGACCAGAATATCTCCGGGACCGCCCTCTGCCGCACGAATCCCAGCGACTGGTTAGGTCCCACATAGTTGGCCTTCTCCGGGTCCCGTTGACTAAGCAATGTCGCTTGGTGGGACCCAGGAGAAGAGCCTTCTCTGTGGCGGCCCCGACCCTCTGGAACCAGCTCCCCCCGGATATCAGAGTTGCCCCCATCCTCCTTGCCTTTCGCAAGCTCCTTAAAACCCACCTCTATCGTCAGGCATGGGGGAATTGAAATTTCCCTTCCCCCTAGGCTTATAGAATTTATACATGGTATGCTTGTATGTATGAGTGGTTCTTTAAATTGGGGTTTTTTAGATTATTTTTAATATTAGATTTGTCAACATTGTCTTTTTATATTGTTGTTATTTATTTATTTATTTATTTATTTATTTATTTTTTATTTATTTTTTATTTATTTATTCATTCATTCATTCATTCATTCATTCATTTATTTATTTATTTATTTATTTAGATTTGTATGCCGCCCCTCTCCGCAGACTCCGAGTCTTCGGAGAGGGGCGGCATACAAATCTAATAAATAAATAAATAAATAAATAAATTAAATAAATTAAAAAATAAATAAAAGGTCACACAGTACATTATGATCTCTGAGGTTCTTGGGAAGAACATGATATGTATGAAGTAATGATAATTGTAGTATGAAAATTTACTTGTGTTCTCATATCGGAAATAGACTGTTGGATTATAAGAGTCACCATATTTATATATCAAATGACACTTTTTAAAATAATATTCAGTATTTTTAATATATAGGGCATTGGATCCAAACTGTCAAAAATCCTTTGAAATTAAAATGAGGCAGATTAGTTAAGCACTACATAAATCCCATTGTTTTCAGTGGCTTTCCTCTATATCTGTCTCATTAACTTGAACAACCTGTTGAGAAGTTTCAAATAAAATCTTGCAGCATTTTAATTGCTGTTTTGTAATTTACGTTATTTAGTCAGTTAGTTATTTAGTTGGGAGTAGTTATTTTCAGCATGAAACACTGATTACTTATTTAATAATGCCCTGCACTTTAAAAACCCTAATCTATAAATGAGCATTAATACTGTTCCAGACAAAGACTGCAAAGATCAAAGCAAATATATTATCTATAGTCACATACCATCACACTTATATGTAACTTAGAAAAGCACTTTGCACTATTTTTAATTAATATTAAAACTGAAGAATCATCTTGGGATTTCCAAATGAGATTTGAGAATTAGTTCTTAATATTTTCCCTCTGTTCAACAGGCCTATTTTGAGCATAACCTTTTTATTCCCTTCAATCTCCAACATTATTTTTCTTTCCTTTATTATGAAGTGATAAGAGTTTAAAATAATTTTAGAAGTAAAACATGTTAATGTTCCTACATGCCTGGAATATGATTTGTTTTTGTTACAAATTCTGATTCCAAGATTAGAGTTTGAGAATGGTTTTTGTTTTTTTTAAAGTCTCATAATAACACTCCCCATCTATCAATGCAGGTAGTCCTCACTTTATGACCAGTTACTCAGCAACTGTGTAAAGTTATAATGGATTTTTTAAAAAGAGTATTTATGACCTGGATCCAAAGTCCCAATAGTCAAGGCCATGTGCCAAAGTTCATACACATTTATGACTGTTCATAACATTTTGTGTTCATATCATTTGCCAAACACTGGAACTTCTGGTTTCTAGCAAAACCATGCCCTTTAGTTTCCCTAATGATTGAGATGCTTGCTTAATGACTGCTGCAAAAATAGTGATAAAATCACATTGTAAAATCATGACTTATGTCCATAACAGATAGACTCCATTATGGTTATATCTCAAGGACTGCCTGTATACCAATCTTATCAGTGGTGGGTTGCTCCCAGTTTGGGCCAGTTCTTAGAACCAGTAGGGCCGGTGGTAGGAGCTCCATCCATCCACCCAGGATGCTTCTGTGCACGCTCAAAAGCATAGCCTTCTCACGAAGCGGTGGCAAAATAATTTACAATCCACCACTGAATCTTATCATCGATCAGATAATAAAATGAAAATAGAACAAAATCATTCCACAACTCTGACTCCATTAACCCAACTCTCAAAGGTCCTTTCTTTCTACCATAATTCTAATTTTTGTCGAGTGTGTCTCAAGTTTACAGAATTATTAGATTACTAATTTGTTCAAAGTATTAGCATTTGTGAAGTTATATATATAGATGCATCTTTGCCAGCAATCAAGCTATGTTTTGTTTTTCTCTACTCTTTTTTTCCTCCCCTTTTCTCTAGGAACATTTATCTCCCTGTTTAATGTATTAATTGTTCAGATATATAAACCACTCAATCCTAATTGTACTGGAAAATGTTGTGGCCAAAACTTGGATCAACTTTATGTAAACAATGTGGTGTCTTGGGCCACTGATTTTTGACTGGTTCCCCATTTATTTGCCAGTAATTGAGAGGGCCGTATGCCATATCTTAGTTTTTTAATGTTGTATTTCAAGCCAACTTTTACACTTTTCTTCTTTACCCGCATCAAGAGGCTTTTTAGTTCCTCTTCACTTTCTACCACTAGTTTCTTTCTTTCTTTCTTTCTTTCTTTCTTTCTTTCTTTCCTTCCTTCCTTCCTTCCTTCCTTCTTTCTTTCTTTCTTTCCTGACAATCAATCAAAAATATTTGGTCAATGGCCATAATTCTCTACTAGGGTGACTTGAATATCTATGACATGTTGTTAGCATTCCAATTGGCCAGACTGAGGAATCCTGAATTAAGCAATAAGATCATGTGTTTTTGCCTTAGTAAAATATGTGAATCAAAAAATAGAATAAAATTGAAAAGTGGCATTTAAAAAGCCATGATTTATTGCTTAATGTGAATTGATGCAAAACATCATTTACAAACCATGGCTAAAACAAACTATACCATAGCACATCACATAAATACATCTACTGAAAATAATATTGTATGAAAATTGCAATGGTGACTATATTAACCTGACTGCCACCTGCTAAATTATCATCCCTCTGTGAGACCATCCAAGCCTACAGAAGGAGGAAGAGATTGACCAGAGTGGAATATTCCATGTCTAGCCAAACCTTCAGCCAGCCTATCTTTCTATTGACTTCAAGGCAAAGGTCAAATTACTATTGGTCCTAATAGCCAGATACTGCTTACACCTGGTTCAAAGTGAGTACAACTGTCAATATGGATTTGATGAAATTGTCTGAAATAAAGTTTAAATTGGATAAAATGTCTAATTAAAAGCACATACATACTAAACGGTGGAATCAAAGCCATAAGAAAATAACATGCACCACAATAATTTCATTTGATCCAAAGACAAGAATGCAACTCTTGCCTGCTTAAAAAAATCATGCTTTGGTCCAAGATTCTTTTTTTGTTTAATCCAGATGTTGGAAAATGCCTGTTAGTTACTTATCTGTAGCCAACTATAGTTCCAAGCATAAGCAATTTTTATTGTATGAATTGTAGTCTGAAAAACATCATTCTGAAATAATAGTTCAGATTTAACAAATACCAGGGATAATAATTTCCCATCCTCTTACAATTCCTCATCTATACTTATTAATTCAATGTACCTTATATAAATAAATAAAAGCCATAAACTGTTATTCAACTTTCAGCAATTCTTTTCCAAATTTCCCACTGAGTAGGGATTCCACCCTTTTAAGGCTAAATAAAGCAGTTTGTGGGAGTTATGTGTGAATAAGGTTCAAATATTAAGTGTTACAATGCTGTATATAATGAAATACAAACTTTTTTTCCTTCCTCTTCCATATTTACTGGGGTTTTTTTTTTAAAAGAAACATTTGTTACCCATCTTCTTGTGGTTTTTGCTTTTTACACAGTCACCGTAAGGCATTTCCAAATTTCATTAAGCAAATACAAAGTAAATTGATTTGCACAGCAGAATCTGAAAAACAATTTCAGTTGGGACTGGTTTACACGGATGGAATGGAAAGCGGTGGGATGAAGAGTGAATTACACTGCTGAGTGAGTGAAATGTGAACTTCATTCTATTTGACGAATACATGTTTTTACATTTGGGCATCATTAAATACTTCAAGTACTTTGTGTGTTTGTTTGTTTGTTTGTTTGTTTTATATGCTGCCCTTTTCCCGAAGACTCAGGGTGGCTCACAACATATAAATAATACAAAACAACAATTCTGAAGCCCAATTATAAAAAAAGTTATAAGATTTAAAACCAATCTAAGGCCCAGGTCATAAAATCACAAAATCACATTCATTCACATCTCAATCATACTAACGCTGGAGCAAATTTTGGAACACAAGTTACATGATTTTAAATATTAGTACTTGCAATTTAATATATGAACATACTTTTAAATAAGATATAATTACCAGTTTTTTCAGTTATAAGGGATCATGGTATGGAAATGTGACAACCCTAACATTTTATGTTATTAATGAAGTAAAAAATTCACTTGTTGGATTGGCCTTATTACTCCTACATACAGACACAAAGGTGTAGAAAACCGAACCATTTATTTTTTATAATGTCATTTACGCAGTCCACTGAGATATTTGGCCACCTGCAAAATACTCAAAGGTGTAGTCTTTTATTAAATCATAACAAATGTGGATTGCTCATACCCTGCTTCTTTACTTAATGCTCACTTTCCTTCTTACTACATCACAGCTCCCATGATTGACTCAGAATTCTTTCTGATGGTTTTTTTCTATGCATAAAACATAAAGAAAGAAAGAAAGAAAGGTGTTTTTGCTGAGCTTGATCATTGTTAACATCAAAGTATTTTCTAGAAATATTCTTCATTTAACTTTCATCTGTCAATGACTAACATTTCATGTCTGGAGTTGAGTAGTTAAAGGATAATTTTCATAGCACTCTGTGTTTTCACTAGGTGTTTCATCTTGCTGGTTACAAACTATATTTTTAATACAATGTTGCCTTTTAAAATTATAGTAACTGATATAAGGAAGGGTTAATTTAGTATATAATGTAAATCATTCATATAGAAAATTGAATAATTTCAGGATCATGTCTTGGAGTTCATATATATGGAAACCTCCCGTTGACTGTATCAGTAACTAGCACCCAGGGTTGCTGTAGGTAAATTGCAAGTACTTTCTCAAGCCTTCTCAGCCATGTTGACCTGATTTCTTCCTAGTTGTCTACTTATTATTTTTGGCATTCCTTGGATTCTTTATAATCACTACAGGAACCTGCAATATTTGGAAAATAGTATTTAAAGTGAAATTCTAGTTCAAATTACCACTTTCCCCCCTTCATTTAAATATATGAAGCATTCTGCAATTGTTTTGAAGAAATGATTTTACAAAGAAGCAGAATCTGTACCCAGAGGTGGGCTGCTAAGGTAGAATTGTGACCTGTGCTCGCCCCCATAACTCTGAGTGCTAGCGGAATCCAGTGCAATTCTGCTCCTGCACCTGGGCAGGTAGCGAAATCACGCACGGACACTCAGGTGCGCCACGGTATTCTTTTTTCTTTAATACTCCAGAGCAGTCCTCAAGATATTTTTTTTTAAAGCATAAGATTTAATTTTTAACAGCAGTGCAAGGAAACACAGATGCAGACAGAAGCCTAGAAAATATATGAAGTGTAATTGCACAGGGTGTTTTGATCCTCAAAATGGTTGATTCATGAAGGGAGATGCTTCCCTGAAACTGTTTCCGTATGTTCCCTGTCATTTATCTTTCAATGTATACAGCACAACAGAATGACGATTAATGTCCTCATAAGTATATGATGAATGGGAAAGTCAGTCCTCTCTGCCCTCCTGCCACCTGAGATCAAGACCAACATATTTCATCTCCCCCCCCCCCAATGTGTAAATAGCAGTTATATCCCTTTGGCCAGCAGCGGAATGCGATGCCACAGTTGACAAAAGGGGAAAGGATTCAATCAGGCCTGCAAAACTACAGACAACCAGAAAATTCTAAGTCCGATACCCTCCGGTAGTTTTCTAAATTTTCACCGCAAATCTGATATCCCTTGTTAAGAATTTTGGAGCTTTCTGAAGTCTTAGACTACAAGTCAAAATTGTACCTGTGGATTTCTGTTCATTGTCGACCTCAGGTCTGCAGCTTCCTTCAAAGGTTTTCAGATAGTTCTATAGGGAATAAGGGGAAAAAAACAGCAATGCATCAAACACAAAACACAGATGTCTGAAATATCCCCTCCTCCTCTAAGAAGTGTGTGTTAGTGTTAACAGAAGGGATGGGGTGGGGAGTAAATGCTAACAAATGTATGGAAGAATTCTACTTTAAATGTTCAGTTAAAAAAGAACTATGTTTTGGAAAAAGTTCTACAAGTTGAAACTAAATTAATCTTGTTCAATTATACATTCAAAAGTTTAAGGCTCTACTGTCTAAATTTAAAGCAAGTTTATTTTTATCTAGATTTTCAGCTTGAAACTGAGTGCTTCTTTTTTTAAAAAATATTACTTGCAACACCACCATTTAATGAGCAGTAATAATGAGCTAATTATGCTAATTTTAAATTGTATTTATTTGCATGTGAAACAAGGAAGATCAGTTTCCAATATATGCATTAACAATTTCCAAATTATGAGTAGTATCAAAGTTATTTTTAAATAATTCTAGAATAAATCATGTTTGCCCATTATGTGTTGTGGTTCGCTCTGGCCCAGCTCCTGCCCCAAGGAATGTGGAGGTGGAGGTTGGGGAAACATCCACATGCCACAGGCCTGTTTCGCTTCTGATAGAATCTCCCGACAAAGGCTCCTCTGACAAAGGAAGCGTGAGTAGCAGGGAAGAGGGGAGTTTGGCAGACAGCCCAGGCAGAGATCAATCATCCTTATCATCCCTGGATTCTGAACAAGAATGTATGACAGACCCATGCATGCGTACAGTGATGCATAGGAGAGAACAACTGAAGGATTATTATAGGAGATAAGTGAGGCCACCTGTGGTTGGGTGGGGTTGCTGTAATTAGGGCTACAGATAAAAAGAGCAGCGTGCTGATTTAGTCTCATGGAAGTTTATCTGATTCATAGTTTCGTCAAGATCATGGTTTTGCTGTTTTCGTGTTCAAGATAGTGTGTGTGTACTTTCTGGACTTTGGCATTGGACTCAATTTCCCAGTTAGTGGGTGAGAAATTGGATTGCATTTAAGTAAGTTCCTTACTTTCTACATTTCCTCAACTGCTAAGCTGGAGGAAAAAAGTACCGGGGAAAATATTGTTCTGAATTAAATCTGAGCCACAACATTGCAGACCTATTATTCCAAGCATGTCCTTTTCTCTAATATAAGAGCAACTAGGTTGACGGGAGGAGCACAAAAGACAGAATAGCAAGAATTCCAACATATTACACAGCTGATCAAAAGTTCTCTTGTGTTCAAATATACATATGAATAACAAAGCTATTAGGTAAATTTCCTGTTAACATTGTCACTCACTGCATATTTAGCCTGATAATATATGCATATACTTATGCTCAACTTCCTGACAATCTGGATAAGCTGTCAAGTTTTAATTAAGAATAAAAAAGTTTCTACTGAATTTGCCCTGTCTTTTCAAAGGAGATGAAAGTTCAATAATTAGCTGAATTCCTCAATGTCATTACAAGGATCTGAAGAGTCTTCAGTTTGAAGCTTTAACAAACCATCTCCTTCCAATTCTCCTTTATTGTTGATATTGCTTCTATTTTGAATCTCCTGGATTTTCTGTTGATTCAGAAAGAACAGTTTTGCTAGCTTAGAATGCTTTAACCTAAATCATTCCTTCCAGAAGCAGTAATTAACATTTGGCAATATGTATTTTTCAGTTCAACATCAGCAAGACCTTATGAATGAAACAAGCTCATTTCTCTATTGGTTGACTTCCTTGTCAGGTGCACAATTATCTACCTATCCTGATAAAGTTCACCTATGATCTGAGAATGTAATGCAACCTATTAAAGTACACTATCTCTGCCTTGAAGCATTTCTGACAAATTTGTGACTAGCAGATCATAGAAGATAGCAGAATTTCAGATACAATGATCTCAGGATGTATTTTCCTATGATTTGGATTGATGCAAAGTTGGATGGAGAGGATTTCTGGATAAATGTATCATATTTGTCATGAAAAATGCTAAAATCTGGCCAGAGGGTGCTCTCAGTCAGCTGTAGGGTTGTTTGGAAACCGCTGTGTGGAGCATATTTGAACATCCCAAACACAATAAATATACTAATGACATACCCTCTTACATCAAAGTGTGCACAGACAATAACAGTGAACAAGTGCATCCGAGTCTATGGGAATTATAAGCCCTGGATGACTGCAGAAGTAAAGATGCTTCTGCCTTTAAGGCAAGGGATTTTTAACTGGATTTTTAAATATGTATATGGTATATTGTTTTTGACATGTTGTGAGCCGCCCCAAATCCTTTGAGAGGGGCAGCATACAAATCCAATGAATGAATGAATGAATGAATGAATGAATGAATGAATGAATGAATGAATGAATGAATGAATGACAGTGACAAATACAAAGAGACCAGGGCATTAAGGTGGCAAAACAAAAATATAAACAAAAGGTGGATAACCATCTAGCAGACAATACCTGAAGCAAGTGAGGCAGTATCTGCCATATCTAACTAATTACAAGGGCAACATGAGAAAGACAGTCAACTAAGATGCCTCATTGGTAGAGAAGTTGAACACTTCTTTGTCCACTATGAGATGAAAAGAACTGATCCTGTAGCCACTGCTTGGCAGCCATCTAACTCCCAGCCTCTCACCTTGTATGAATACCAACAGAGAGTATTGAAGGCCATGGACACCTGCAAAGCTGCAGGTCCCAATGGAGTCCCGGGGATAGTAGTAAAGACTTGTGCCAATCAATTAGAAGAGGTCTTTAACATCTCCTTGCAAACAGCCAGTGTTCCATCATGCTTGAAAGCAGCCAGTATCATCCCAGTCCTAAAGAAAACACCAATTAACTGCCTGAATGAAAACAGACCTATTGCATTAACATCTGTATTGATGAAGTGCTTCAAGAGATTGCTTCTTCAACACCTGGACTCTAAAGAGTAGAGGTTTTTCTCCCTTTCTGATATGGGGTATGCCACGAGAAGAGATCTCTACTCTTCAAGAAGCCCATCTATTGTCCTAAACAAATCAGACATTTTAAAAATTTAAAAAAACCAAAATGAAAATGAACTCTTAATCATTTCATTCACTTGAAAACCTTTGTACCTAGAGCAAATTTATTTTCCAAGGCAAAACAAACACATAATATTATCCATGGATCCAGTGTCTATATTCACTTTCAGAAAATGTTGTAAGAAAATTACTCTTCAGTTCTAATCTGAAATATATCCTTCAATTCATTTTAAACATAAACATGTATATAAATATGTGTGTATGCATACATACCAACGAGACACTATTTTTTCAATTTCTAAACTTCTGAGAGGTTATATTATTATAAGTTTGGAGTGGGAAGTAAAACATTCTCTTTTTGCAATATTTGAAGAACTGCCCCAAAGAGGTTAACCTATGCTCCAAAGCACCTGAAGGCAGGACAAAAATCAATGGAAATTAATCAACAGAGATCCAATCCAGAAATAAGGTGAAATTTTCTAACATTTGGAAAAATAAACCAGTGACTCAGTTTGCCTTCAGAAGTTGTGGATATTCCATCACTGGCGGTTTTTAAGAAAAGATTGGACAGCCATTTGTCTGAAATGGTATAAGGTCTCCTGCTTGAGTAGGGACGGAGTAGAAGACTTCCAAGATGCCCCCCTACAAGCGGTGGGCTATTAGCTGGAATGCTAAATTGTGCTCGCCGTGGCGGCTTATAAGTGCTTGCAGGGCCAATGTGATTTTGCTTCTGCACCTGTGGAGGTAGCAAAATTGTGCATGGAGCCGCAGGTGTACCCATGTTTCGGTGAGGTGTTTTTGCTATCTACAGAGCATTCTATTATTCTATTATTCTATTATAGAAATGATTAACCCCTTCTATATTCTTCCCCAGAAAATTACATGCATGTGGCAAATGTGCATGATGTTCCTAAAGTCTATTTCTAATGTGTTTCCCATAAGATATCCTTGCAAAATAATTTCTTTAGTAGGCCATGGCTATTGAACTGGGGTTGCTGCTGTTTGTTTCATTTTCCAATACTAAATGGATTTGTCAGGTCAGGCATTTCAAAGCCTCAAGTTGTTGAAATAAGTGCAGTTAACTCAGAAAAAAGTTCTCTCCCTCCTCCAATATAAGGAAGATTACTATGTCAATTTATAGTTGCAAAACACCTAGGGGGCAAAAAGGAGGGAGGGAAGAATTATACATTGATTTGTATCTAATTATTTTAATTTATTCTAATTGTTTTTCTTTTTTTTTTTAGCAACACTATAGGAAAAATGTAGTAGAGAGGTGAAAAAGAAAGCTATAAGCTCACATGACCTTGATATACAAAAATGATTATAATGCACCATGTAGGAGGAAAAAATTATGGAAATTATTTTTAGCAGTTTGCTGATAATTACATTGCATAGATTATATAAGAGTTGGAAAAAATGTATATTTCTCTCTAATTTTCTTTTCCACAATTCTGGAGCCATTCCACATTGCCTGAAATTTATGAATTAAGAGGATGTCTTAAATAAGTCAATTTGGCTTATATGAGATGCCTTGTGATGCATAACAGAGGCAGGGATGATTGGTTTGAATATGTACAATTCTCGCAGAATATACATGTAGATGACTTAATGAACTGGTGAAAAGAAATGCATTGGGGAACAGCCTCCATTTAGAGAGATGAAGATTAAAGCCCAATAATTGCATCTGGATTTTCATTTTTATTTGCTGACGTGCTTCGCTGATTAAGCTTTTAAATTATTTGTATGTTAAAAGAAAAAAATAATTAGGATATTTATTGCCTTATTGGCTACAGATGGGAAAATATGTGATTTCACCATATTTTGTGGTATTCTTTGCCATTATTTCTGCTTATGTGCAATTTTTGGGCCTAGAGAGAAATTTTATTTATTATACTCCTGGTATAGGCAAGTATAGATGAAAACCCTATTTGCAAAATTGAATGAAAGAATAACTTCTGCTCTCCTTTTATAACCTTAATCAGTCTGTGATTAGGAAGCGGATGGACAAAAGGCATGGAACACAGAAAACCTGCCAGTAGTCTAACATTTTTATTTAATAAGTTGAGCAAGAAACAGGCCTGTGACAGTATTTAAGCTTCTCTCTTCCCACTGCATTTTGTTAAATTGTTCACGGCTCCAAGCTGTGGAAAGTTTTATGATTTAAAAGAAAAGAATACCCGGCAAATGATTGTTTATTAGAACGGTTTTCAGGAATGACAGGAAGAAAGAAAAAAAATGTCTATCCATCTGTCTGTTCATCCAGGCAGCAGAATAGAACTGGAAGAGTGTTCTAGCCCAACCACTGCTCAAGCAAGAGACCACATACCATTTCAGGCAGATGGTTGTCCAGTCTTTTCTTAAAAACCTCCAGTGATGAAGCAACTACAGTTTCTGAAGGCAAGCTGTTCCACCAGTTAATTGTTCTCACTGTTAGGAAGTTTCTCCTTAATTCCAGTTTGCTTCTCTATATGAGTAGTTTCCATTCATTGTTTCTTAACTTGTCATTTGATGCTTTGGAAAATAAGTTGACCCCCTCTTCTTTACGGTAGCCCATAAAATACTGGAAAACTGCTATCATGCCACACGTAGTCCTTCTTTTTGCCAAACTGACTACAGTATACCCAATTCCTGCAAACATTCTTCATATGTTTTTGTCTTCAGGCCCTTAATCATGTTAGTGGATTGCTCACACCCAACAAGCTAAAAGAACAAAGGTAATATATGAAATGGTGTAGGAACCTTATGGAATTAAAGATTGTTTTAAAGATTAAAAGATAGTTGGCCTCTGAATAATAATATCCTTGTTATTAATATTCAGAAATTTATAAAAACTTCATTTAATCCGGCATTCACGGTTTAAAAAACTTATGAAGTATGCATCTGGAAGGGTGGGGGTACTTCTTATGGCTATTTATCATCACCATCATCATCCTAAGTTATTTTAATATGTCGATATGAGACTTTTTAACCATTATAGCTTTTGTAAACCAACCACATTCATTTGAATAAAACAGTATAAAAGCACTTGTAATAAATTAATAAATATAGTGAATAATGTTGGTTTCAACTAGATTTAGATGTATATGCCTTTATTTTACTATGTCATGCCTTTAATTATTTTAGACTAGTATTGATTCCTCATTTTCTCAACTTTGCAAAATGCTGCCTACCTGAAGTAGCATGATGGGAATGTAAATATGGAATTACCTTGACATATATGGTTCTAAGCTTTCACAAATAATGACACTGTTATGTTAAACCTTTGGTTTTGTGCATGTGCATTTTTGTGTGGGGGAGAAATATAGTTGCAAAGATGTTAACTGTGAAAATAAATATTTCAATTGATTGTTACTGAAGAATTCTTACTTAACAGGACGGGACTTTTTTGGGGGGGGGGGGCGCCACGCAGGCTCTCTATTCAGCGCCGCCTCCCCACCACCGCACTTCGGACATACAACCACCTTTTGGAAGGGAAGGAGCCCACCCTCCCTCCTGTCTTTCCTGCGAAGATGGCAGAGATCTCTCCTGGTTAAAGCTGGCAAACAAACCGCAGAGATCCGGCCTGGCACCGGCAGCTGCCTCCGAGGGTTGACCTCACACCACAGCACACACACACACACACACGTGTCTCGGTTGCACCTTTGGAGGAGGAGCAGCTTTTTCAACCCAATGGTGATTCTTACTCAGCCTTCTCCTCGATCTACATGGACTCCTTCTTTCCATCCGTCTCTGGCGCTTGCCTTTCCCGTCCTCCTTCCCGCGGTTTGATATTTTTCAACCCTGTTATTTGTTTTTTTAAATCCTAATTAAGATCAGGAGTAACAGTGGGGCGGGACCCAAGGTGACTGGCAGGCTCGGGAGCCAATGTCGGGAGAAGAACAAGGGGGCGAATCTGGGGTACTGTGTGGTCTCGCTGCTGCTAGAGAGCACCCCCCCTCTCCTTCCTTCCCCCCCTTTTCCCACCCAGTGCCACATCGCCTTTGTCTCTTTCTGCTGCGATGGGCAGAAAAGAGAAGGGAGCTTTTTTGCCCCCCCTTCACCTCCTACATATCCTTTGCTGCGTCCTTCCTTATACTAAATGTACTATTATGGCCATTTCGTGAACAGAGAGTTTTTGGCGGGTGCCGCCCCCCCCCCCCCATTTTCCAATTTGGCCGGGCCCGTGATGGGACTCCCAGTAATACTGGTCTATCGGCGGCCCTGGTTGCATCTCATAAACTCCCCCAGTTGCAAAAGTGCTTGATAGTCAAGCATGTGAATATGAGGTTGCTGTGATGGTCCTAAATGCAAAGACACTTCAAAGTTCAATCTTTATTGCAACACTCCAGAAACCCTTTCAGAAGACAAAATTGAAGTGGCTGGGATTTCAATCTTCTGTAATTTATAAAGGGGGAGGGGTGTTAATGAAAATTTATACTGCTGTTTAAAACAAATAGTTGTAATGTTATGTGGGAATGACCTTGGGAAACTAGGTAAAGATATTTTGACTGGGGAATAATCAAACAAGAAGGATGGAGATGGAGGGGAGCTTACAGCTGCATAATGGGCAGAGAAAAAAATGAGAAAGAATCCAACCTAACTTATCAAGTGGTAAAAAGAAACAATGGGAGATCTACTTTCAGAGATTTGCAAGATTCTATTTATGTAGACTAAAGTAGGATTGGCTCATTTTTTCATATTTCTACTTGGTCTACTTGGTGGAACACTGAGACCAACATCATTTATTATTATTATTATTATTATTATTATTATTATTATTATTATTATTATTGAAAGCAGCCAGTATCATCCCATTATTATTATATTATTATATCCCATGAATTATTATTATCATCATAATCAACTTCCAGCAAACGTGGTTGGTAAATCCACAGTAACTGAATTTAAACATGCCTGGGATAAACATATATCCATCCTAAGATAAAACACAGGAAAAAGTATAAGGGCAGACTAGATGGACCATGAGGTCTTTTTCTGCTGTCAGTTTTCTATGTTTCTATGTTTCTATCATCATTGTCATCTTCATCTTCATCTTTTATTCATTAAACAAAAAACTCAGTCAACTGACTGTTTAAAAATGTATCACAAATACCATTGACTGGTACTAAGTTATGATGTTTCGGGTAGCACAGTTTTTTACAGTTCTGATGGTGTTATTGAAGGAAGCCACAATTTCTTGATGTATTTTTAAAAAACTCTTGGACATGGTATCAAGTGCCTCAATAACAATGGGTATCGTTATTACATGTTTTATCCATAAGCGTGTAGTTTCAATGGCCAAGTCGCAATATTTAATGATTTTTTTCCAGTTCTTTTTCTTTGACACTGGCGTCTCCTGGTACAGCGATATCAATAAATTGTACACTTTGGTTTTCAACAACTGTGTGGTCTGGCGTGTTGTGCTCCAAATGACAATCCATTTGTATTTGAAAGTCCCACAAGATATTCACCGTCTCACTGTTGACAACTTTTTACACTTTATGCATACTGAAATATGGGCTATACTTGATATATACATACATACATCATTAAAAAAAATCACATTATTGAGCTTTTAATTGTTTTGTTGTATAATGACTAGGAGTGGCTTTTCAGACCTTCAGTTGAATGTTTCTCAGCTCTATTATAAGGAAGAGGGAAGTACTCCCATTTTATTCTTTTCACACTGTTAATCAGCATTGAGCAAAAAATATTCAGAAGAACAGAACTGTAATAGCAAAATTCACCTTAGCAAAATTGGGTCGAGTAAATTGCTTATTATGAAATTCTATAAGGGTGGATGTCATAGATACATGTTCAGTGAATTGATTGCGTCATGGAGAATTTTCTCTCTTCATAGGACTTTCTCCTGCTATTTCTAGATTGCTCACATGTTGAATCTCAAGGGTCAGAAAAAATATTAGTGAAATTCCCTTTGAATCTCAGCAGATTCCCTTTGAATCTCAGTAGTCTGACCCAGATTTCATAATGAGTTCTGTATTTAGAGAGTGAATAGGGCTAGGTTTCAAAGGAGTGCTTGGCTTCAAGGAAGCTTTATTTGTTTTGATTTATTTCAAAAATGTTCTGCCCAACTTATGCAATATAACAAAGGGCAGTCGTATGAACTTCCAACAATGCATCCCTGCAAAGCTAAATTGTGAAGTAATGTGAGACTTCACGCCTATCACTATGAGTTGAAAGGCTTCCAAGGCAGTCAGCTTTGGTTTATGCTATAGGGTTATTCCAATGTATGGCAACGAGAACCTGGAGCTCTCTTGACACATGCCAAAAATTATGAGAGAAAAGATAGATGGGGAAAAGATACTATGTAATTATTAGAGGGAGAAAAGCTCTATGTAGGTATTATTACTACTACTACTACTACTAATAATAATAATAATAATAATAATAATAATAATAATAATAATAACAGAGTTGGAAGGGACTTTGGAGGTCTTCTAGTCCAACATCCTAATTAGGCAGGGAACCCTACACTACTTCAGACTAATGATTATCCAACATCTTCTTAAAAACATCTTCTTAGTTTCCACCCATTGCTTCTTGTTCTATCCTCAAGAGCTTTGGCGAATAGTTTGACTCCCTCTTCTGTGTGGCATCCCCTGAGATATTGGAACACTGCTATCATGTCTCCCCTGGTCCTTCTTTTCATTAAACTAGGCATACCCAGTTCCTGCAATCGTTCTTCATATATTTTAGCCTCCAGTCCCCTAATCAACTTTGTTGCTCTTCTCTGTACTCTTTCTGATTGACTTATGATCACAATCATGGGCTTGAAATTTATTCATGTGGTCAAGGTTGTCCAAGCTGAATTTCTGTGGTTTGGGAAAGACCACAGAAACCTCCAGTAGCCCAAAGCAGTTTTGGGTCATCTATATTGCTGCTGGGACAAAGCAAGTGGCTTATTTATTTGGTGAAGTAAAACTATTGCTTTCCTACTTAGAACTACCTTGATGAAAGGAGTCTGTATGATTTTACATAGGTCTTATCTTTGGTGCCATATATGCATTAAGAAAAGCAGCCACTTCATGTTGTTATAATATTCTGAGATTAATAAATTAGGAGGATCCTGTTCCAGATCTTAATTTATCAGGACGAGGTCAGTTTTATTATCCTGGAAATATTGACCGAAGAAACACAATTCAGTGTCAGTTCTCTGGAGCAGCAACAGTTTTGGAAAATTGCACATCAGCAGAACAGTGAACAAAATGACTCTGGGAAGCAGAGCATGAAGGCAATAGTCTTCTTGCTTGCTCTCCTGAAGTTAAGTCATTTCCTCCACTATTTGAAACACATAATGATCACAACTGCTAGTAATTGATATTTCTGCCCTTCATAACTTTCTCTAACCTCTCCATTCCTTTACAACACTTTTAAAGCAGCATTGTTGCCTCTTAAGTGCTGTATAAAGAATAAAAGAATAGTTGAGAAAGTGAGAGAGAGGACAGAAGTAAGACAAGGAAAGCAAGCAATGCTTGGATATTGGGGATAACTTTGGGCTGCCTAGGGAGAGATGAGCCTGTATGGATGGGTGGCATACAAGTTTAATTAATCAATAAACAAATTGCTCCAGACAATTGGGTGGATTGTAATAGTTAATCTCTTTCTCTCTATATCTTATGATATATAGAATAAAATAGCTGATACAGTTTATGGTGATCATAGACCAGTACAGATGACAAAAAAAATAAAGTTTAAGACAGCATAAAAATATATATATTTATGATCTGAAAGTCAGGTCCAGGATGCAGCCCATATTAAATTATAATATAAACACTAAAATTAAATCAAATATAACATCTAAAATTCAAAAAAGTAATAATATTTAAAACTCTTAGTATTGCAAAATAATACTATCTAAAACTTAAATGAATTATAGTCATGAAAAATGCATGGTGGGTGATTTGCCCATCAGGCTCTGATGGATAGTCCAAAGGTGCTGCAAAAAACAAGCTATATGCTCTGTAACAAAAGGTACTTTATTTATTAGCAGTGTCTGGATATAGACCAAATATGAATGACTAGGATATCTCTTTAGATGTAATATGAATCTGGTTCCATAAAAGGAACAACAAAGAAGAGCCGCGGTGGCTCAGTGGTTAGAATGGAGTACTGCAGGTAACTTCTGCTGACTGCGGGCTACCAGCAGTTTAGCAGTTTGACTCTTACTGGCTCATGGTTAACTCAGCCATCCCACCAGTGAAGGACTGCTGTCTTCGGTGCTACCGGTGCACCCTCCAAGGCCATCGCGGGCACGAGATTTGGGCTTCTGTGCTAAGAAGTGAAATCTTGTGTGAAGTTGCATATGAAAGCAAGATTTTGATATTTTTGCTTCTACACAGCAGCAATAAAAAAGCAAAAATTGCTGAAATCTCGCTCACACAAGTGATTTCACGTGCAGCGCAAGATTTCACTTGCTGCACATGCACAGAAGTCCAATTTCACATGGAGGCATATGTGCTTGCATCAGGGATGCACAGCTGCCGGTGCATCCTGAAAATCCAGGGCGGACCACCTAACTGTTCCAGTGGCAGCCCATGTACCAGGGCGGACCACCTAACTGTTCCAGTGGCAGCCCATCACTGCTTCCATCCTTCTGAGATCAGTAAAATGAGGACCCAGATTGTTGGGGACAATACGCTGACTCTGTAAACCACTTAGAGAAGGCTGAAAAGCATTGGGAAGTATTGCTACTGGTCTCTTCAGTTGTTTGACCCCTCCAGTAATCATAGGGCAGAGCCTTTGAATCAATGGTACTTAATAATATTTACCAACCATACTAGAGAAGGAAGAGCATGGCATCTGTCAACAGTGAAAGACATAGTATAAGATGCTATAACATTTTCCATCTGAAAAAAACTAGAATCATTATTATTATCATCAAGATGATGCTATTATATACGGTAGTTACTGTGTTATAATCCACCTATTATCTATTAATTCTGATAAAAGTTAGCTGAAGATAAACATTTCCTGTTACTTTTTTCCTTGCATTTCATTTTGCTTTAAATACATATACAATAAATGCAAAATAGGCTGCTGTCTATGAATTATTTACTGTCTTTTAAATACATTTGAAGTATTTCCTGATTTTTTAGGTTTACTTACTGAAATTCAATTTTCTGGATAGATTGTTTGATTACACTGATAGTGTTTGGTAAAGGCACCGATGTTGATAGTGAAATAACAAGACTCACATTTCAGACAGTATAAATATCAAGAAGCAGTGGTAAAGTAGGCTTAGAACTGAGTTAATTAAGAGATTCAGAAAGAATCAAAATAATCCTCCCTTCCTTTTAAGAGTCTTATGATTGTTACAGTGTAATTTTGATAAGGTTATTTCTCTTACAGCATTTTCTGATCTTGCTAGGTGGCCTTTCTTATTAGCTGCCTGTTCCCTTCCTTCCCCTTCCTCACTCCTCAACATTTTACATGAGATATTTATTTTCTGAAATTAACATATGCACACATATCCATATATTTATTGTATTTAGGGAGAGGAATTTTGGTCAGAGAGTTATTTTTTGACAACTGACACTGATCCTAGTGCGACCACCTACAGCTAGAGAAAATACAGGATCTGGTTGCCAAAGAGAATGAAATGACTTAATGATAGATTACTTTTTTTTTTACTCCTACTGTCTTTTATCAAAGTGAATAAATACCAAGTTAGAGATTCTACCAATAGCAGAATTGAAAGTTGGTCAGCGTAAGGGTCACCTCGAGGCTCGACTACTGTAATGCTCTCTACATGGGGCTACCTTTGAAAAGTGTTCGGAAACTTCAGGTCGTGCACAATGCAGCTGCGAGAGCAATCATGGGCTTTCCCAAATATGTCCATGTTACGCCAACACTCCACAGTCTGCATTGGTTGACGATCAGTTTCAGGTCACAATTCAAAGTGTTGGTTATGACCTATAAAGCCCTTCATGGCACTGGAGCAGATTATCTCAGGGACCGCCTTCTGCTGCACGAATCCCAGTGACCAGTTAGGTCCCACAGAGTGGGTCTTCTCCGGGTCCTGTCAACTAAACAATGTCGCTTGGCGGGACCCAGGGGAAGAGCCTGGCGGCCCTGGCCCTCTGTGGCGGCCCTGGCCCTCTGGAACCAACTCCCCCCAGAGATTAGAATTGCCCCCACCCTCCTTGCCTTTCGTAAGCTTCTTAAAACCCACCTCTGCTACCAGGCATGGGGGGACTGAGATACTGTTTCCCCCCAGGCCTTTACAATTTTATGCATGGTATGTATGTATGTATGTTTGGTTTTATAATAAGGGTTTTTAACTGTTTTAATATTGGATTGTTATATGCTGTTTTTATTACTGTTGTTAGCCGCCCCGAGTCTACGGAGAGGGGCGGCATACAAATCCAATAAATAAATTAAATAAATAAATAAATAAATAAAGACACTTCTGAAAATGTGATTCAGGTAACAAAGACTTGCAATTTTCTTGACAGTGTGCACCCTTTGGCATGTAGGGGCCCAAAGGAGGAATGAAAGACCTAGTCCATATGTTTTGTAATCATCTTTGCTCAATGAAGGGATGCAATTTTTTTTACTACAACACTGTGGTCATGGCTTATTATGTGGGTGTGGATTGCTGGCCATGTGACCAGGTGGGAGTGGCTTGATGATCATGTGACCAGGTGGGGTGGCTTAAAGATCATATGACTGGCTTAAAGGTGGCCAACTTGATGTCACTCACGTCAACGGTTTGGGTTAAGGTTAGGGTGCCTGGCCTTTCCTCGCCTCGCCTCAAAGTGATACAATTTCCCTTACTATTAATGAACATCCAAAATATACTATTTAATTCTATGTATATATGCCATATGTGTACATACATATTACACACAGGCACACAAAAATATACATTATCTACTATATAAAGTGTATGTACACAAACCCACGCACAGCTCTTCTAAAATTATACACATTGAAACTCATTTACTGAGATAGGAAAAACATACCCAGAACCCAGAAGAGAAAAAAAAGAAAAAAAAAATCAAATTTTTTCTACCCGTTCTGCGTACCTGACCAAAACTTTTCTACAGGTTCTTTGTACTTGAGCATACCCGTAGGAGCCCATCACTGTCTTTGATCAAATTTCACTCATATTTTTCTAGACTGTTCAATTGGATTCTTACGTAGCTTGCTGAAAAATGCAAAGTTAAATCTTCACAGATAGCTAAGATTCTAACTAACACTAACCAACACCAAAAGTTAAAACCCCAAACTTCTCTGTGTTAAACTATTGGCTTCCACACCAGGCAACAACATTCTTCTCAGACAGGAACTAAAATTGCTCCTAGCACCATTACTGCACTATCATAGTAGACAGTCTGCACCAACAGTGCAAAGAATGGCCCCTGGAAGCCAATCGCTAGGTCATCTCAGTCAACTCTTATCTTAGCTCTCTCATTAACCTTGATTATCTTACTTCTGGCATATTATCTCCCATTGTTCTATTATAGTAGGCTTTCTGCTGTCTGAAGATAAATTCAGCAGTTATTTTTCCTTTGTTACAGAAATGAAAAAAATGATTTGAGGCAGAGGTCTGAACTTAGTTTTAAATAGGTTAGATGCTGTGCACAAATTTCAGATAATAACATGTGGGAGATGATTTCAATTTAATTTGAATTATCAAGATGAGTACATATTTTGCCCATTTTTGGATAATACAGTAAGCATATTTCTACCTACCCACTACCCCAAAAATGTAAGCAAGGTAATGTTACTTTTGTGATTTATCTTATTTGTGTCTCTAATTGGAGATCCTGTCAGTTGCATTTACCTGAAAACAGCAATAATTTGATGCAGTGTGTTACTTACTTATGGTAGCATCGTTACAATTCATGTGATTAGCTCACACCAGTAGTGCCTTGTACTCTAATGGCCATTCTGTGCCTAACTTGTAACTTACTCAAATAAATTGCAGCAATAAGAAACAAGGGTTGACAGTGCAAGGTATAATAAGCTAGAAGCAACATAAATACCGTAAAAGGTTCAGTGTTATTACACTAATCTTAATATAATAATCTTAATATAAACTATAAAATTCCTAGGAAGTAGGATAAGATTGTGCAGTAAAGAATTTTATGTGTTACAGTAAATGTAGCTTGCATTCTGAAACTTTAGATGCAGCTGGCATTTCATGAGACTAGTGGAATTCATGATATGGCCTCACAAATCTGAGTATATTTAAAGAAAGTGAAAGGAGAAAAATGGATTGCTTTACCTTCAGACTTACATTTATAGTTGTCCCTAAATAAATACCCTAAGTTGCAGTGGTGGTGGTAATCATCATCATCATCATCATCATCATCATTCACAAGAAACAGTAATACACAGCAAACAAGATTTATATGCTGGATTTCGTACCATAATATCACAAGTCAAACACTTCCCAAGCATCTAGGATAATGTGATCAGATGTCCCGCTTTTGACGGGACAGTCCCATTTTTGAGCAATTTGTCCTGCGGCATTTTTTAAAAGTCCCAATTTTTAAAAAACAGGACGTCCGGTCACCTTAGCTTTGGAGAATATAATGTATGGTTCTGATTGGTTGGGAGCGCCTGATGCCAATGGAAGCTTCGCCACACTGCACCGCATCAAAAATTAAATGGAGGAACAAAACAAAATGAGAGTAATAGACTGGAAGAGATTGAGGGGAGGCTGGTCGGGGTTGCTTTGAGGCATCGTGGCCGTTGCTCATGGATATGTTTTCAACCTCTCTGTCCTACATTTGGTGGTAAATAAATCTAGTCGAATCTTTCTCTATTCAGTCCAGTGGCCAACGATTTTTCTTCCTCCCTGCTCCCAAATGATGGTATGGACTCCTGATATAGGTTGACCACATGGGATGGGTGTGGGAATCACTCCTCATCCACCCAGCTGTCCTGCTCATCCATGCCTACAAGACAGGGGCCCTGAGCATCTCTGCGGATGTCATCAAAGCAGCCACCCTCCTCAGCAAGGGCCCCTGCATCATCCGGGCCAGGAGGAAAAAACCCCCACCCACCCACAACTGCTATCCTAAAAGTATTTTAACACACACACACACAAAAGTAATCCATCCACCCACCCCTGCCAGTGGTATCCCGCTTTACCTAAATTATAATCTAGTCATTAGTCTAGGACTATGTGATGTATTTTCATATGATGCATGCAGATCCAGGTATGGTGGCCTTTTGCATGTGACAGATTGTGCTTTTGTCAATATTTATTGTTTACAAATGTTGGCTGAGATCTTTTGGCCCAGCACCCAGTGTGTCGATTACTACGGAGGCCACCTCTGGTTTATGCCAGAGTTGTTGTAGTTCAATTTTAAGATCCTTTTTCTTGTTGTTTTTCATCAATTTGACTGTCACCTGGTATGGTGACATCAATGATCCACACTTTTTTCTTTTCCACAATTGTGAGGTCCAGTCTATTGTGTTCTAAAACTTTGTAAGTTTGAAGTAATAATAATAATAATAATAATAATAATAATAATAATAATAATAATAATAACAACAACAACAACAACAACAACAATTGTTGTTGTTGTCACAAAATCTGGCTTGGTTCATTATGATCTGGTACCCTTACCATGAAAAGAAGAAAAGTCTATAAATAAATTAGAATAAATAATCAGAAGTATTACATTAGGGGTTTCAAACTTGCAGTCCATGGCCCAAATGCTTGATGAACTCTTCATTTTATAAGTAGCATAACTTTAAAGCAGGAGAGCATGATTTGTAACCTACTCCTACTCTTTACCCACAATCCTATACCCTTTCTCCAGAGTTTTATTTATTCAATCTGTAAGTCGCCTTGAATTGCCATGTGTGAATAGGTGGCAAAAAGAAAGAAAGAGAGAGAGAGAGAAAGAAAGAGAGAGGGGGAGACAGAGAGAGAGAGAGATTGATTTACTGCAAACTTTAGATTGAAGTTTCATGCAATCTACAACTAACGTCTTCAACAAATAGGATAAAGAATCAGTGATTTAGGAGAAGACAATAAAAGTGAAGGGGCAGAATTTAGGCTATATAGTACACTGAAGTGATATTGGATTGTGATTGGGAAACCAAGTTCCAATTTGGCATGATAGATTTGATGTGTTACTAGCTCTAATCACATAAGCAAGTCAGTATTGTTCAACCTAATATTAATAATAATTAAGGTACTACAAAGAACATGTTAAGAATACTATATCTCCTCCCCTGCTCTGCCCTTCTTCTTCCCTTCATTATTAAGAAAATACAATAGGAGAATAAATCAATATAATATATAAATACATAAAACTCCAACAACTGTCCTGTGTATATCCTCTATTGGTTTTAGAATCAGATGAACACAAACTAGGAATTTTTATAAAGATTACACATTATTAGTTTATGTTTTTAATTCTGTCTCTATGATTACAGCATAGGAGAGGAAGTAATGGGGGCATATTTATCAAAGTTCAACTTGTTTAGTATATTAGAGAGGAAAAAAATGAAATCCCGATTTTTTTTCTTTTGATAATCTATTTTATGTCTGTATATTTTAATTCTACTTTGAGTCATAAATTGCTATAATAATTAATAACCATCATATTCTAATTACAGAGTGCGACTTTGATTAATACATAAATAAATGAAAAAATATGACTAAACATATCATGAATAGCTTGTATTACAAACTACACTCCAGTGTAAAAGTTAAAAGGACAGAGAAGTCAAGCCTTTTGGGTTTTTTTATGAATTCATATCATTAGTAGAATGGGTATAGAACAGTTTTCATTCATTTTATTACTTCTAGATGTTCTGGGACTGCAGCTCCTAAAATTCCCAGGAAAAGAATTAGCATACTGGTTATTGGATGTGAAAAACTTAGGCTTAAGTCTTTTTTTAGTCATTGAAATTATGTAGCCAACTTCACTCAGAGGAAAAATTAGAAGTGCTATACATAACCTCTGGAGGAAAGATACAAGTGGATACAAGTGGATGGATGAATGGATGGATGCATGGATGACTATTCATTCAAGGTGTAGGCCAAGTAATATTTAAAAAATAAAGTTACTTCCACACCACTATTTTTTGTGTTCCACTTTCCCTCCAAATCATTTAGAAGCTGATCAGCAATCATCCGTACCTTTGGTAATCTTGAAATGCAAAGAATAAAGTGATAAAATGAGAATTATACATAGCTTCAAAGGCATACTTTGATTCATGAAGCCTATTTGTTAATCAAAGTGAGGACCTGCTTCAAAGCAGCAGATTGAAGCAGGAGACTACAAATAGCTTCATAGTTATTTTTTAAGCACTTCACTGTCTTCCCATTTCTGAAGTTGGTGCTATACAGTGTTACAACTTCTCTATATGTGGAGAAGGAAGGGGCGTGATGGCCAGCTAATAATTGATTTATTTTTCAAAACCTTAACTTTGTGCTTTATTTTGATCATTTAGCTGTTACCATGCAAATTGTACTACTTAACATAACTACAACGTTTCAATGTTTCATGTGAAAAATATGAACATTCCAATTCCAATTTTTAAAATTTACATGTCTCGATTAGAATATGCATTTTTGAGGGTTTTCTTGGTTGTACGTTTGAATTTTCTATTATAAAGAAAAGTTACAGACACAAACAATTAACCTTTTTATTCTTATGAATCTGTTTCAGATCTGCCTCTTTTCCGATTTCTCATTTCTTTTTTCCAATAAAATATGATCACGGTACCCATCACCCAATATATCTGGAAGCCTTCCTTATAGTTTTAATCAGGTCTAATCTGCTTTATGATAGATTGGTATAGTGGGTAAGACATCAGGCTAGGAACTAAGAAACTGACTTCTAATCCTGTTTTAGGCATAAAGCCAGCTGAGTGACTTTGGCCCAGTTACTATGAAACTGAAAATATACCCAGCACCACATTTGGTAATTAAGATTGTATTAAGCACAAATCAAGTAAGGAAAGTAAAATTGAAGAATGCTAACTGCTTGAAAGGTTTGAATCATGAGGAATTATGCATAAAGTTCCACTGGTGAGAAATAAAACTTCTATATAAACCATATAAATTACAAATTATAAATCTAGTAAAACTAGCAGAAAAGTATCAAAAAGTAGAAAAAGTAGAATCACAACAAAGTAGAAAAAATGATATTTTATGCATTAATTAGTTTAATTAATTAATTTATGCATTGGGGTATTTGAAAGTATATGCCAATGGTATATATTAAATTCATTCATTCATTCATTCATTCATTCATTCATTCATATCTGACTTACAGCCATAATTGGATCCAAAACCTCCATCATTAAATGATCATTAACCTGATTGCAGGGACATTGCAATAGTTATGTGCAAGGACCAGTCCTAAGTCACTTTTCCAGCTTTTGTAACTCTGCACAGTCACTAAATGAATGATAAATTTTGACAAAGGATTTTAACAAATTAGACCATTCCCCCAAAAATGGCCACTCCAAAAGCTTCCTATCTTGCCCCAAATTCCCCCAAAAATGTCCACTCCAAAAGCTTCCTATCTTGCCCCAAATTCCCCCAAAAATGGCCACTCCAAAAGCTTCCTATCTTGCCCCAAATTCCTCCAAAAATCACCACTCCAAAAGCTTCCTATCTTGCCCCAAATTCCCCCAAAAATCACCACTCCAAAAGCTTCCTATCTTGCCCCAAATTCCTCCAAAAATCGGCACTCCAAAAGCTTCCTAAGCCACCCCAAATCACTTCCAAAGTCTTCCAAACTCACCTCTCCTTTCAAAATGCCTCATTTCTCCTTGCTGCCTTTCTTCACTCCATTTACCTTCATTAGGACCTCGATTTGTGTGGCAAAGGAAGTGGTTGGAGGGACAATTTTGGGGGAAATTTGGGGCAAGATAGGAAGCTTTTGGAGTGGCGATTTTTTGGGGGAATTGGGGCAAGATAGGAAGCTTTGGAAGTGGCTATTTAAGGGGGAATTTGGGGCAACGTAGGAAGGTTTTGAAGGGGCGATTTTGGGAGAGATTTGGGGCGGTGTTAGCCTTCATTAGAACATCCATTCCTCGTTTCTCCTCGCTGTCCATCTTCACTCCATTAGCCTTCACTTTGTTCACAGAGTGGGCCTTCTCCGGGTCCCGTCAACTAAACAATTT
Source organism: Erythrolamprus reginae (assembly GCF_031021105.1). Taxonomy (NCBI): domain Eukaryota; kingdom Metazoa; phylum Chordata; class Lepidosauria; order Squamata; family Dipsadidae; genus Erythrolamprus; species Erythrolamprus reginae. The sequence goes on from NC_091950.1 coordinate 61,913,228, forward strand.
GTTTGGCGGGACCTAGGGGAAGAGCCTTCTCTGTGGCGGCCCCAGCCGTTTGGAACCAACTCCCCCCAGAGATTAGAATTGCCCCCACCCTCCTCACCTTTCGTAAACTTCTTAAAACCCACCTCTGCTGTCAGGCATGGGGAAACTGAGATATTCTTTCCCCCTAGGCCTTTACAATTTACACATGGCATGTCTATATGTATGTTTGGTTTTTATAATAAGAGGTTTTTTAGTTATTTTAGTATTGGATTGGATTGTTACATGCTGTTTTTATCATTGTTGTTAGCCGCCCCAAGTCTATGGAGAGGGGCGGCATACAAATCCAATAGATAGATAGATAGATAGATAGATAGATAGATAGATAGATAGATAGATAGATAGATAGATAGATAGATAGATAGATAAACCTGCCGCTTTTTCTTTAAGCCTTAAAGTTTGAATTTTCCTAATGGGTTTGCACACATTATTTGCTTTTTCATTGATTCCTATGGGAAACAATGTTTTGTCTTGCGAACTTTTCACCTTATGAACCTCGTCCCAAAACCAATTAAGTTTGTAAGACAAGGTATCACTGTATAAGATATTATATGTTTCTACAGTCCTTTTGTGAACGAAGATGTGTGGCTCATGATCTGATCATCACCAATAGCCCACTTGCAAAAAGACACCCTGGATGCACCCACACTCCAAGCACTGGCATCTTATTGATTATGTCATTGTGTGGAGGAAACACAGACAGGATGTACAGGTGACCAAGACCATGCTGAGTGCTGACTGTTGGACTGACCATAGACTCATAATGTCTAAATTAAGCTTTGACATCAAGCTAAACAGATGCCCACAACAAAACAAAGCTATGTTGAAATGGATCAATGTCAGTAAACTGAGGAACCCCCAACACAGCAGCTTCACTAGCAGATCTTGACAATCAACTCTCAGAGTTGCAATTAGAGGGAAATGCTCAGAAGGACTGAGAACACTTTTGGGATATTGTGCATTTTTCTGCACTAAAGGTTCTAGAACCATCACACAGGAAAAAGTAGGACTGGTTTGATGAAAAGATGAAGAGATCAAGGCCCTATTTGCTGAAAAGTGCCACCTTCTCCATGCTTATCAAAATGACCTGTCATAAACAGCTTTAAAAATGTCTTCAATAACACTTGCAGGACCATACAAAGCAAGCTTCGCAAGATGCAGGACTCCTGATTGAATACCAAAGCAGATGAAATTCAAAGGTTTTCTGATACAAATGATGTTAAGTAATTCTATGCAGCCCTCAGATCCTTGTATGAACATCAGTCCTCAGACAGCTCCCCTCTACTGGACTCAGAAGGTGCAACTCTCATCACTGAGAAGGCTCTTTGGTTTCCTTATTAACATAAAGAAGACAAAAGTTATGCATCAGTCAGTTCCAAAAGCCAAATACCAGCATGTGAAACCCCAAGTCTACGGAGAGGGGCGACATACAAATCTAATCTAATAAATAAATGTAAGCCTTGTTATAAAGCTCAAAGTCTACTGGGCAGTAGTGCTAACTACCCTGATGTATGCCAGTGAGACTTGGACTGTATACAGGAGACATATACTAGGCAATTGAACCACTTCCACATGACTTGCCTCCATAGAATTCTGAGGATCCAGTGGTAGGATAAGATGCCAGACACATAAGTCCTCTCCATAGCAGGCCTGCCATCAATTCCCACCCTGCTGATGAAAGCCCAGACATGCTAGGCAGGCCATATTGCTAGGATGCCAGACCATCACATCCGTAAACAGTTCCTCTATGGTGAGCTGTCTAAAGAAAAGTGATTGGGGACAAAGGAAACAGTACAAAGACAATTTGATAGCCTCCTTCAAGTCCCTCAATATTGACACCACCTCCTAGAAAACCTGGCACAAGATCAATCAACATGGTACATGCTGTTTCATATCTATAGGAAACCACTGGGTGAGATCATCTGAGGGCATGGGGTGAGTTACCAATCAGTATGCTGATGACACTCAGCTATACATCTCCACCCCATGTCCACTCAGTGAAGCAGTGGAGGAAATGTGCAGCTGTCTGGAGGCTGTCAGGGTCTGGATGGGTGTTAATAGGCTCAGACTCAATCCTGACAAGATTGAGTGGCTGTGGGTTTTGCCTCCCAGGAACAATTCCAACTGTCCATCCATCATCCTGAATGGGTCTGCAACTTGGGTGTCCTCCTTGATCCTCAGCTGAGTTTAGAAGACTATCTCTCAGTTGTGGTGAGAGGGTGTTCGCACAGGCACACCTTGTGCACCAGTTGCGGCCCTATCTGAGTCACTTCTCATAGTTACTCACAGCCTTATCACCTCGAGGTTTGATTACTGCAATGCTCTCTACACGGGGCTGCTTTTGAAGAGTGTTCAGAGACTATAAATTGTGCAAAATGCAGCCATGTGAGCTATAGTGGGGCTGCCAAGATCTGCCCACATCTCTCCATGAGCTGCTCTGGCTGCCAATTGGTCTCCAGGTACAATTCAAAGTGCTGGTTATGACCTATAAAGCCCTCCATGGCATCCAGCCAGATTACCTTCAGGGCCGTCTGTTGCCTTATGTGTCCCAGTGGCTGGTTATGTCCCACAGAGTCAGCCTACTCCAGGTCTAGTCAGCCAGACAATGTCATCTGGTGGGACCTAGGGAAAGAGCCTTCTCTTTGGAGGCCCTAGCTCTCTGGAATGATCTCCCTCCAGAGATATGTACTGCCCACTCCCTCCTGGTCTTTCATAAGACTCTGAAGACCCACCTTTGCTGGTGGGCATGAGTGATGAGATTGTCTCTGATATTATGAATGATTGAATTTGATGAATGTGTATGTCTGTATATGGGATTTTTAACACTTTTAGTAATTTGTATCATTTGTATCACTCTTTTGTATCATTCTTTTAAAGTAAATTAGATTTCTTTTATATATTGTTGTATTTATAATATTGTACACTAAAACAGAGGAGGCCTTGTTTAAACGATCAGTTTAATACAGGATGCATGCCAGGCAGGCAGGTACAGGCTTAGAGCAATCCAACAATACACACAGAGTTATATAGCAAGCCCTGGCTGAGGCAGGAACCAATCAAATACACAGTAGCTTTCCCGCTTACAAAGTAACTATGGAACGCGCCCTATCAGAACCTTGGATAGGGACGCCAATCGCACGGCTCTAACCGGCCGGCTGTTTCTAAGCAAACACAGCACTCCTAACCCCTTGATTGACACATACATAGTCCTTTAAATATGCCGGTTTGTAGCGCACTCTCTCTGAGCGCCGGGGCATGCCCTCCTGCTCGGAAATCCTTTCCAAATTTGATTCTTGCACTCCCTCCTCTGAATTCCGAACTTCCTCACCCCTTAATGACTCCGAGGAGGCGTTTTCCCCTGACAGTCTTACGGGCAGCTGTAACGGACTAAGAAACGATCCAGACTGCTCCCCATCTCCTTTCCCTTGAACATCGCTCGCCCTATCAATCCGGATCTGGTCTAAATGCCTCTTCCAAACCCTTCCGTCTTCAAGTTCGATTTCAAAAGATCGAGGCCCCAGCTCTCTCCTTACTGTTCCCCTTTCCCAATTCCGACCTCCTGAGTAAGCCCTGACAAAAACAGTGTCACCAATTTTCACATGCCGGGTTGGGGTTACTGGCCACTGCACTGTTTGAGAGTACCATGGGTGCAGTCTGTCAAGAATGATGCGGAGCTTGCGACCCATCAAAAGTTCGGCTGGGGTTTTACCTGTAGCCACACAGGGGGTGGAATGTTGCGCTAGTAATAAATCTGCTAGCCTTTCCTGCCAAGAACCTTGTGGCATCCTCTTAAGGGCGTCTTTTACAGACCTAACTGCCCGTTCCGCCTGGCCATTACTGGCCGGATGCCAAGGCGAGCTTAACGCATGTCTGATGCCAGCAGATGCCAAGAATGACTCAAACTGCACCGCTGTGAACTGGGGACCGTTGTCCGAAACGAGAAGGTCGGGGAACCCATGAGTGGCAAATAAAGTCAGTAGGGCGTCTATGACAGCTTGAGCGCAGGTAGATCTGAGCAGGACAACCTCTACCCATTTTGAATGGGCATCCACGACGATCAAGAAGGTCTGTCCCATAAAGGGACCAGCTAAGTCAATGTGTATGCGAGCCCAGGGACCAGCAGGCGGCTCCCATGCCAGCGGCTCGGCTCGAGGAGGGAAGGGGCGACTTTCCTGGCAAACTGCACATCCAGCAACCCTTAGCTCCACCGCCTTGTCCAACCCAGGCCACCAAACATAGTCCCGAGCTAAGCTCTTCATGCGCACTATGCCAGGGTGACTTCTGTGCAACATTGCCAGCACCTGGCCCCGCAAGGTTTCCGGAATTACCACCCTGCTTCCTCGCAGCACCACCCCTTTTTCTACAGAAAACTCTGACTGACACCTAAAAAACGGGACAAAAACATCAGCAGGGGCAGTGGCTGGCCATCCTCTTAACACCCATTGCCTTACTTGGGACAGAATGGCATCTCGTCCAGTTACTCCAGCCACTTCGGTTGCAGAGATGGGAATTGTGCTCTCAGATAGAGCAAACACGGAGCACGTCGGAGCCGGGTCGATGAGAACATCTGGCAGCGGACATCTGCTCAGGGCATCGGCGTGTGCTATGTGGTGTCCCGGCTTATAGGTTAACGTATAACTATAGTTTGCTAGAAAGACGATCCAGCGTGACATCCTGGGTGATAGGACTACCGGACTTTGACGGCTTCCTGATAAAAGCCCCAGCAGTGGTTGGTGGTCTGTGACCAATTCGAACTGTCTCCCATATAAGTAATCGTGGAACCGCTTGACCCCAGCAATAAGTGCCAGCGCCTCCTTGTCTATATGACCATAATTTCTTTCAGCTGGTGCCAATGTGCGAGAGAAAAATGCCAGAGGGGCTTCGGCTCCATTTGGCAGCCTGTGACTGAGGACAGCGCCCACCCCATGTTGTGAAGTGTCACAGGTCAAGATTAAAGGTAAACCTGGAGAGTATTGGGCCAGCACATTGTTGGACAATAGTATGTCCTTGACCCCATTAAATGCCGATTCCTCCCTTCCTCCCCAGTGCCAGTTTGAGTGCTTGTCCAAAAGCCGGTGCAGAGGTTCAGCCACCGACGCCTTATGCGGGATGAATACCGCGTAAAAATTTAAAAGTCCTAAAAAGGCTTGCAGCTCAGCCTTGGATCGTGGCCTGGGGGCATCCCTAATCGCCCGTGTCTTTTCAGGAGTGGGGTGAATTCCCTCCCCATCAACAATAAAGCCCAGGAATTCCACCCTTGGGACACCGAAAACACATTTCTTTTCCTTTAGCTTAAGCCCCGCGTCCCTGAACTTGGACAAAACCTTCCTTACACGTGCCATCAACTCATCAGTGGAACTCCCCGACACCAGGACGTCATCAAAATATGGCACCGTTCCTTCGAGCCCATATAGCAACCTCTCCATCAGGCCTTGGAATAGTCCTGGGGCAATAGAGACCCCAAATTGTAAACGGTGACACTTGAAAACCCCCCGATGGGTGATGATTGACTGCGCCTCTGCAGCCAGGGGGTCAACGGGAAGCTGCTGATAAGCCTGAGATAAATCCAGCTTCGCGAACACCCGACCTTTTCCCAAAGTGTGCAGCAGCTGTTGCACCACTGGCAACGGATATGAATGGTGTGCCAACGCTTTGTTAATGGAACATTTGTAGTCCCCACACAGCCTAATTCCCCCATCCCCCTTAAATGCAATGACTACTGGGGTTTCCCATTTAGCCTGATCCACCGGCTCTAGCACCCCCTGGGCGATCAGTCTGTCCAGTTCCTCATCTACTTTCGGCCGGAGGGGAATGGGCACCCGGCGGGCTTTCAAACGAACCGCCGGTTCTTGTGGGTTTAAACCGAATGATATCGGGGTTCCCTTATAACAGCCCAACTGACCATCAAATACGGTAGGAAACTCCCGCACCAAAATCTCAAACCTCCCCATGTCATGTACAGCATTTACCCCAGTCACAGAGAGTCCCAAAGCCTTGAACCAGTCCAACCCTAAAAGATTAGAGAAAGGCCCATTAATTATAATAAGAGGCAACTTGCCCACGAAAGTTTTGTAACGGACTGGAAAACGGCCCTCCCCCACAATAGGAATTGGTGTCCCTTGATAGTCTTTCAGTTGCACAGAGCACGGAGACAGGCGACCTCTGCTGATAGCTGGAAAACAGCGCTTCAATGTCGCCCACGAAATTAAGGAATGGGCAGATCCAGTGTCCACTTGCATAGGACACCTCGACGTGCCCAACTGGACCACCAACGAGATCTTTTCCGCTGAACTGGACATCTCCTTCACAAAAGTGGTAGCCAAACGTGGCCGACTATAGATGGCGTTGCAATCCTCACGCCGGTTGGAGGGAAATTTTTTCTGCCATCGGGGAATAAAACTCTGGGGCTCCCGTTGCTCTTGGCCCGCGGCTGTGGAAACTCTGCGGGAACGGCAGACCCTGGAAAGGTGCCCTTTGGCACCACAATGCCAACACACGGCATCACGGGAAGGGCAGGAGGACCTCAGATGGTTGCCCCCACAGCCCTGACAAGGTGCCTGGGGTGGCCTGGGACGGGTAACAGGAGCGTCTCGGTTCCTATTCACTGCCAATTTACACACCTCCTCCTCCTCTGCTTCATGACTGCCATCCTCTTCTGGAAGAACGGTGGCCTTATCAGTGGTTACTGTAGTCTTTCGGGTAACATTGACGGTGCTGTCCATGGCTGCTAGCGACTGCGTTGACAGCTCAAACGCACGAGCCTCCGCTAACGCCGCTTGAAATGTCAAATCTCTAATGGCCAGGAGACGCCGCTTAAGCCGACCGTCTCTTACCCCTATTACAAGCCTGTCTAGGAGATAGTCATTCAGGTCTGCAAACTCGCAATAAAGTGCCGCTCGGCGCAGGGCGGCCACATAGTCATTTATAGACTCCCCCTCAGCTTGGTTCCGCTGGTAAAATTTATAGCGCCTCGCACACCTAGATGGAGCCGGGGCATAATGATCCTGCAAGGTTTTTAAAAAGTCATCCCAAGATACATCGTGGATTGAAGTAGGGGCAAACAATGCTCAGGCCGTTTCGAACATCTCGGGGCCACAAAACCCCAGGAAATAAGATCTTTTCCTGTCTCCGGAAATTTCCGTGTACCCGTTGGAGATTAAAAAGCAATCGAAACGGGCAACATAGGACTCCCATGTCTCCCCTTGGGGATTGAAGGGGGCGAAAGTAAGCTGCACTGACATTGTCACTTACGTCCAAAGTCCAAGTATAGAATTCTTGAAGAAATGGCGAGAATCCTCGTCGCCAGTAAAACAGAGGAGGCCTTGTTTAAACGATCAGTTTAATACGGAATGCATGCCAGGCAGGCAGGTACAGGCTTAGAGCAATCCAACAATACACACAGAGTTATATAGCAAGCCCTGGCTGAGGCAGGAACCAATCAAATACACAGTAGCTTTCCCGCTTACAAAGTAACTATGGAACGCGCCCTATCAGAACCTTGGATAGGGACGCCAATCGCACGGCTCTAACCGGCCGGCTGTTTCTAAGCAAACACAGCATACACCACCCTGAGTCACTTTGAGGAGGGCAGCAAATAAATAAATAAACAAACAAACAAACAAGCAAACAAACATGCTGAACCACCAATACTGCCAGATATCTGAGGACAGAAGAACAATCATAGCAGAATAAAAGTGAGCACTCCTCAAAGCCAGAACTGCAAATGCTGCAAAAATGGTGCCTACACATGTCTGCCTGACATGTGGTAGAACATTTTGTGCCTGTATAGGACTTACCAGCCACCTGTGGACATATCGTCGATAGCCCACAACCTGTTAGATGTCAAGGTCCTCTTCAAACATAATGGACGAACATCATAATAAATGAATGATCATAAATCAAGGAATACTAGTAGTGTATCACCCTCCTCCTTTTAAATATATATTCGATTGCAATATTCACAATAGAAAACCTGACATTAAAAATTTATACCATATTTTACTGTGAATTTGAAACCACAAAATAAAAGTGGTTTTGAAAAAAACCCAAAACCTACCGGTACCTCCATAAAGGCAATTGCCTATCTAAAAACAAGAATATTTCAACAGTAAAAGCTTTGAATCTGCCATTTTTTTCCAGTACTTCCTAGCTAAAATAAATCAATTTGTGGTTCTGATATTATATAGCCATTCTGAAATTAAATAAATCACCCATTATTTACTTTCAGGAAAGAAGTTAGCAGTTTCAGCAGAACAATATATAGTACAGTCAGTGATATAATAAATCTGCCATATTTTTGAACTTCAACCATAGATATTTTTGATGCTTTGAAAATCCCATATTGTTTCCTCTTTACAGTCTTACAAATAATTCTGGCAACAATGCATGTTTGGTCAGATAACATATGGTTTATGGCAGATTCTCTGAATTGTGCCTGTTTGTCTTATTCTTGGAACAGTTGAAAAATTCAACCATAGCCTTGTACCCAACAAACATTCCCCTGTGATTGGGAATCACAAGAAAGAAAATTAAACTAATTCAAATAATATTGGATTTCCCCTGAACAATTTTGTCAACAAAAATTGTTGTGCTATTGGCTTCTTGAATATTTCAAATCAACGTGGGAAGCCTAGGTATAAGAACTTCACATATCCTATAACGAAAATGCTGAAGTATTCAGATGCTATATTATAGTAGTATGTTAAGAAATATGTTATTAACAATTTTTATCTTTCTGCATTGATCTGAATTATAACTAGTCTTTCTTTTTTGTATTAGTAAGACTTCTATGCTTACCGGAGCAATGGTAGCTCCTTTACATGTTAAATGTTGTTTGTCTTGTCTTGTCTTATATTTTTAAAAAATCAATTAAAAATATTTTTTTTAAAAAAAGAAAGAAACATCACATATCCACACAGAGTAAAGTAGGATTTACACTTAAAAAATAATTATCTGCTGTATGCCGCAAAGGGTTTGTAGATATTTGGATATAGGCTACAGATTTTTAATGAATTCTTAAATGCTTCCTTGTATTTTAAAACTCTTAGAAATGGAAATCAAGTCATTGCTGGCCCTGGAGCATAAATTATGCTACTCATCTATTTAATAGTTGTGGCATCAGTCTCAGGAAATAAAGCTTCCCTCTGTAATATCACAAATTACTACAAGGCTGAACTTATAGTACAGCAATGACTTATGCTAGAAAAGGTTGAACATACTGACATGCTAGTTTACCCCCTGCATCTAGCCAAGAGCTTTCTTTTATTTTTGTTTCTTTGTGTTTATTACTTTTCTTCATTTGTTTGAAATAATATGCCCATGGCTCTGAATGATAATCATATAAGGATTGAAGATGAGAAAGGCACTTTGCAGAAGAGACGGAGTAACGACCCGGACCAATCAGCAGTCAGGCCTTGTTGGCCTGACTCTCTGGCGAAGTCTCGTCTCGCGAGACTTCGCCCGAGACCCAAGATGGTGACCGCCAGGAGCCCGGTGTCTTCTCGGCCCTCCTGAAAACGCTGCTGGCGGGTAAGTCCGCCAGCGCTATTGCAGAAGAGACGGAGTAACGACACGGACACAAGAGCTGGATTTAAACTGGGTCATTTTTATTAATAATAAAATAGCATAATTTATTTAATTAAATTAGCATAAATTAACATACTCAACTATGACCCGGCAATGGACCTGCAGGGTCAAACAAATACTTCCGGGGTGGAAAATGACATCAGAACAAACTTCCTGGGCAACTTATGGGCGTAGCTCGATGCTAGTCCAGGCGAGGGACTCCTCCATCACCTGAGACCATGCCATGCACTTGCATGAGGGGGGTCCCGCCGGCTAACCCCTAACAGGGGACTTAAAGGTGCGGGACCCAAAGACAGGTTCCCCCCAACTGCCCAGGTAGCCCCCACCATGAGCTTGGAGAGAACCTGTCAATCATCCCCAAAGATGCCCAAGGGAGAACGCGCAGTTGCTAAACCACCACCCAGTTTTCCGCCCCTAACCTGCCACGGAGCGGGGGTCAGATCTCTATCTTGGGCCCCCGACTCCCCCCTCTAGCTGCACCAGCTCACACAGAGACCGCTGCAGGTCCTGTAAGAAAATGGCGTTCCCCGACAAATTAAAAACAATCTTAGAACAGTAATAAATACATTAGAGTATTATGAACAATATCCAGGCAAGACAGCATCTTTAATGTTTCTAGACGCTCAAAAGGCCTTTGATAACGTCAATTGGATATTCATAAAAATGCAATTAAATAAAATGAGATTTGGCCCAAAATTTGTTAACTTAATAGATACTATATATTCAAAACAAACAACTAACATAATATTGAACAACAATCAATTACCAACACTTGATATAAATAAGGGAGTTCGTCAAGGTTGCCCTATATCACCATTGTTATTTATCATGATTCTTGAAACCCTATTAATTAAAATAAGAGCGGATCCTAAAATAAAAGGTTTAACTGTAGGAGATGAAACTTATAAAGTCCAAGCCTTTGCAGATGACTTAACGTTCATAATTGAAGAACCGATAACAACAGTTCCTACTTTACTGCAAGCTATTGAACAATATGGAAAGGTAGCAGGTTTAAAGATAAACAAAAGCAAAACACATTTTTTGACTAAAAATATGAACAAAACACAAGAAACTAAATTAGAAAGCATCTCTGGAATAAAGACTGTAAAAAAAGTAAAATACTTAGGAATAAATTTAACAGCGAAAACAATAACATTAAAAAATGATAATTATACAAAATTACTAACAGAAATTAAAAAAGATTTAGCAATGTGGAATAATCTGAAAATATCATTTTTAGGAAGAATTGCAACAATTAAGATGAATATTCTACCCAAGGTTTTATTTCTCTTCCAGGTAATTCCAATAAATCCAGGGGGAATTTTTAAAAAAACTTTAACAAACCTAGTTAAAAAATTCATATGGCAAGGGAAAAAAGCAAGGATAAAAATGAACTGCTTAGAAGATATCAAAGAAAGAGGAGGATTTGGCCTTCCAAATTGGAAATTATACTATCAGGCTGCCGCATTAACATGGCTTAGAGAGTGGATAACTCTAGAGAACAAAAGAATACTAAACTTAGAAGGACACGATCTCATGCTTGGATGGCACGCATTTGTATGGTACGATAAGGAAAAAAATCATTCATATTTTAAAAGGCATACATTAAGGAAGTATCTACTAGAAGTCTGGAAAGACATAAAGAAAAATCACTTTTTAAATATCCCAGAATGGCTAGCTCCCCTAGAAGCAATAACGCATCCAAAGTCCATAAAAGACAAGAAAATAACTTATAGATATAAAGAACTACTAAATGACCAGATGAAGCTAAAATCTAGGATTAAATTACAAGAAGAAGGGATAATAATAGACTGGTGGCATTATGCTCAGATTCGATCTAGATACCAGAAGGATAAAACTCTTTATATTTTTAATAAAAGTAAGAATCTTTTAAGCAATCTAATTACTACCAATCCAATAAAAATGATAGGGAAAATATATAAATTTCTCATCGCTCATAAAAATATAGAGTTGACTTTAAAAGATACTATGATAAGATAGTGTAGAAATATTGGCAAGGAAATAGACATAGATACATGGGAGAAAGTTTGGATTAATAACTGGAAAATGACCAAATCAGTTTCATTAAAAGAAAATCAAATCAAAATGTTCTACAGATGGCATCTCCCACCAAATAGGATAGCAAAAATGTTTCCCAAAACATCCCCATTATGCTGGAAATGTAAGAAGGATATAGGAACCTATTACCATCAATGGTGGACATGTGGTAAAGCTAAAATATATTGGAAGATGATCGAGAAAATATTAAAAGAAATAATAAAGCAAGATATAGATAATACCCCGGAATTTTACTTATTAGGAGTTACCAATCAGACTTACAAGAAAGAAATTCTTTACTTAATTATACACATATTAACTGCGGCTAGAATAATATATGCGCAAAATTGGAAAGGGGAGGAAATCCCCAAGGAAGAAGAAGTTATAGCTAAAATACTAGATTGCGCTGAAATGGACATGATGACAAGAAGATTAAATGATCAAGAAGATACTAAATTTTATGAAACATGGAACAATGTTTATAAATGGATGGATAAGAAAAAATAAGATATACACATTTATTTCTAGTTAATTTTTTGTATTTGTTTTTACCTAGGTGATAACAATATTAATACTAGTTTAAATGCATTTTTTGATGATTATGACATAGTATTTTATGTATAAGTATAAGTATAACTAACATATTAAGAATTTTGGTCTATATATGTATAATAGTTGAAATTAGTTTAAATGTTTTGTTTGATGAATATGGCATTTTAATATAGTAATTAAGATTACATTAAAGGTATTTTTTGATGACTATGTTATACTAATTTTACCTAATATTTATATTGTATTCAAGATTTGTAAAACCTTAACTCAAATTTACTAAACCTTTTAACATTTAACATATATTCAATTATGTATTCTTTTTCTGTACTTGAATGTATACTTTCAAAAGAAGCGGGGGAAATACACCCCCACTTTATGTTTAGTGTTTGTATGTGTGTCTGTTTATTTTATGAAAATTAATAAAAAAATTGGGAAAAAAAGAAGAAAAGAAAATGGCGTTCCCCTGTTCTGACAGGTGAACGCCGTCGGCCCGGTAAAGCCACGGCCGCTCTACAGTGATGAGGGGATGGGCCACTACAATCCCACCTAATTCCCTGACTATCCTGTCCAGGGCCTTATTGACTCTACACCTGACCCGGTGAATGGCCCTAAGGGAAAGAGCGACCCACAAATGATCCCCGGGAGGATCGAAGACCGCACCACATGCATGGCGGGCCACACAGCATGAAGCCACAGCAGGCCTCTGCAAGCCTGGCAGGTCGACAACAGACCTCCAAGCGGGTACCGGTCATTGCCCAAAGAGCAAGACCAGCCACCGGGGCGCAGCAATGGGATGCTGCCCTCCCCGAACAACTGGGCGCAGCAATGGGATGCCGCCCTCCCAGCACCGCCTGGGCGCAGCAATGGGATGCCGCCCTCCCAGTACCACCTGGGCGCAGCAATGGGATGCCGCCCTCCAAGGACCACCTGGGCACAGCAATGGGATGCCGCCCACCCAGCCATAGTGGTAGAAACACTGTCCCACCGCACACACCCTCTCCCCAGCCAGACAACAATGACCCAGCCGCCACGACAGCAGGGTCACCCCCCGGCGGTACCTTGTTGCTGAGTGGTTGGCGGAGCGCTCTATGACCCAAAGCAACACCGTCGGTCGCGTCCTGGCGGGGTTGAATAGAAGGGGACCAAAGGGGAACCTGGCCTAAGATCTTAACCCGGATCCTCAACCGGCCGTTCGTACCCTAAAACAGGCCGCTGACCGCCAGCGGTCGACTTCCCCGAATCCTCCATATCGAGAAGGCCGTAACCGCACTAGTGGCAGCGCCGCTACAGAACGAGCGTTCCCCAATCGGCGGGATCCATACTTGGCCTGGCCAAACCCTGTACTCCAGAACCCACCTGACTAAGGCAATGAGATGGAAGGCACGAAATGACCTGGCAGCCTGCGACAAGGCCCTGGCCCAGCCTTCCCGCATCTTCACAATGCGGAAGTCACCATATATCAACAAACCCACCCCCGCCTTAAACAAAAGGCGAGGCCGGCCAACCTGGACTGCAAAGTCCTAACTGAAAGGCCATGCTGCCTGAGCTGGACACAAATATGGCCAGGTACACAACTGGGGCAGGCCAGCTATAGGGGTAACCCGTATCCTGCCTGAAATCCCCGAACTCTTCACCAGCCTGCCGCTAAGCCCCCCAGAGTGCCAGGCACCACTGAGAGGGCCGTAGCCCAGCAGACCTCTACTCTCCACCGCCCAGGAGCCCACTCAGGCTCCAAAGGCGGTCGGGAAAAGCCTCTGGCAACACACATGCTCAGGGGGCCAGGGACCGAAACCTGGACAACTGACCACGGGACGAGGCATCAGCAACCCCGTTATCTAACCCGGGGACATGCCTGGCCAAAAACAACGTGTTTAGGGACAAGGACCTGTGCACGAAATGGCGGACAAGCCGCATGACCCTGTCACTCGTGGAGGACAGGGCATTCACAACATGGACAACTGCTAGGTTGTCACACCAAAAATGCACAGTCTTGTCCCTAAACTGCTCACCCCAAAGCTCTAGGGCCACTATCAAGGGGAAGAGCTCCAAAAAGGTCAAATCCTTAACCAGTGAAGAGGCACTCCATTCCGGAGGCCACACCGACCAGCACCACTGGTCACCTAACATTACCCCAAAACCACAAGTCCCCGCTGCATCGGAGCAAAGCTGCAACTCAGCTTCCAAAAGAAGCTCGTGCCTCCAAAAAGACAACCCATTAATTGGTCCAAAAACTCCCGCCACACGCAGAGGTCGGCCCTGACCCCTGCACATAAGCGGGTACGATGATGGGGAAAACGAAGCCCCTTCATCTCAGTATATAACCTCCTAGAAAAGGCCCTGCCCGGCACCACAACCCGGCAGGCGAAATTAAGTGTCCCAGCTAGTTCCTGGGGCTGCCGCAGAGTGACCTTCCTGCAGCCCAGAACCGTATCAAGCTTATCCCTGATTTTAGTCAACTTGTCCAGGGGCAATCTAGAAGATTGCTCCTCTGAGTCCAATTCAATACCGAGGAAGGTAATCTTGGTGGCGAGGCCTTCGGTCTTCTCAGAGGCTAAAGGCACCCCCAACTGAGCGCAAAGGGCTTCGAAGTCCTGCATGAGAGCAAAGCATTGCTCCGAACACGCAGGCCCCGCCACCAAGAAATCATCAAGGTAGTGAACGACCGAACTCAAACCACTTCACTTCCTGAGCGCCCACTCCAAGAAGGTGCTAAAGCTCTCAAAAAGAGAGCATGAGCCAGAGCATCCCATTGGCAATGCCCTGTCCACATAAAACCACCTTCAAAATGGAAGCCCAACAGCTCGAAGTCGTCTGGGTGTATGGGGAGGAGCCGGAATGCCGACTTAATGTCGCATTTACCCATAAGGGCTCCAACCCCACACTTCCTAACCATGGCCACGGCCGCATCAAAGGATGCGTACCGGACTGAACAAAGCTCGTCAGGAATGAAGTCATTCACTCACTCCCCTTTTGGAAAAGACAAATGGTGAATCAACCTAAATTCACCACTCGCCTTTTTGGGGACCACACCCAATGGGGATACCCTAAGATTCGGGAAGGGCGGCTCCGGGAAAGGCCCAATGACCCTGCCCTCAGCCACCTCCTTCCGAATCTTTTCCTTAACGATGTCTTCATGTCCCACAACCGACCTGAGGTTGTCGGACATGAAGGCCTTCCTAATCCCCATGTAAGGGATCCTGAATCCCTTAGAGAATCCTAGCAAGAGAGCAGCCGCTCTCGAACGAGGGTGGTAGTCCTTCAACCAACCCTCTAGTGCTTGTAAATTAATTGGGCTGGGCCCCTTTACCCCTAGCAGGTGGGGGAGGTTTTGTTGGACCCCCACCCTTCTTTTCCGCCCCCTTCTTGGGGCGGGGGCACACGGAAGAGGCATGGTTCCCCCCACAATTCTCGCATGCATGCTTGTACCTGCAAAAGGGACGAAAACACGCCCCCTTTGCAGCAAACTCATGGCACGCCGGGGAGGCCCCCTTCCCCGCTCCCCCCGCAGCCGCCTTGGCTGGCGTGGAAGCCACGGGCTCCTCCTCCATAAAGTGACCGCTGTCGGTCCTGTCACAACCCTCGTTGCCGGACATATACGTGGCCTGGAACCAAAGGTCCGGCACCACCATATCCCAGGGCAAGGAGGGGTCATGGGCTATACGCATCCGAAAACCTTTATCATAATGCCGCCAAATAGTACCTCCGTACTCAAAATTAGCCCTGGCAATCAAATCAATATATTTAAGCAGGGGAGCGGCCCTAGCCGGCTGCCTCTGGATCACCACGGATGCGAAAGTCAAGAAAGCGTACAGCCATGAGCTGAAACACTTGGTGACTTTGGTCTTCTTTATCTTTTCCCCGGGCACTACATCCTTGTCCTGCTTGGGGACCTCCCTGTTTAATAGGGAGAAGAGGTCCACATACTCCCCCCGCCAAATCGCCTCCTTCACCGACTGGTGGAGGTGGTACCCCAAGGGGGTGGCTGGAAGCCCACATGGGATGGCCCCAGGCTTGATGCTGGCAAACGGGTCCCACACGGTGGAGGCCCCCGTCCCCAGCACACCCAGCCCCAGTGGGTACACCCAAGGGGGCGGGGGCATAATAGCAGGCACTGGATGGATCCAACCCCCCGCCCCTGGCCCTGGAGGGAAAACTACCCCCGGCGCTACTGCCGGCAGAGCCGGCAGGGACCAGACCTGACCACATGTGCCTGAAGTGGACCCCAGAAAACTAGCGCCACTCCCCGAACCAGGCGGGTTAAACCCCGGACCCTGCACGGGGAGGAGCGGTGTGGTGGCTAAGTGTGGTGCAACCTCACCTGCCCCAAAAGGGGTTGAAGACATCCACAGGGGGCCCATCCAAGCGGGGCCCTGGAGTGCCGCCATCTGCCCCGACTGGGCCATCTGCCCGGTCTGGGCCATCTGCCCGGCCTGGGCTGCTTCTTCTTCAGGATCCCCTCCCCAGGCCGCCGATGCAGCCAGGGGGAGCCCGCCCGGGCCCGATCCGGACCGCCAACGCTCCAATTTATCCAACCTCTCCAGGACCCTGGCCCAAGAAAGAGAAGGAGAAACAATGGGGTGAGGGGCTGTGGGCATAAAACCCACCACCCCCTCTGATGGGACCACCCCAGGGGACCCCGCCATGCTGGCCCGAGCCCGGGCAGAAGGCCTCAGAGCCCTCCTAGGCCACGCAGCTGGTTGGGCCGGAGGGGCCCGCGCTTGCCTCTTCTTTGGGGCCATCCCACCTACTGCCCAATTCAATGGAGATGAAGTAAGCACTCTAACCCCAAAACCCCAGCACTAAGGCCGCAGGCCCTACCATGGGCAGGCCCAATCGGCTAAATGGGCCAGTAATGCCCAGGGGCAGAAGAACCCTTAATGCGGGGCACCCCCCAGGTATCTGCAGGTGTCCCAGTGGCCAGATGCCCCCCACCCTGGGCAGGGCCCAACCGTGCCCCCTCCCAGCCGGGAGCGCCCGAGTTCACCACTCCCCCTCGAACCCGAGGGGCACCAAGGACCGCCAGCGCCGATGCGTTCAGAGGCTCTCCGCCGCCGCCGTGAGCTCCGAAAAAGCTTTTTCGCCGGAAAAATCACCACAAAATGGCGGCCGCAACACGAGGCCGCTCCAAAATGGCTGCCGCGAGCAGACTCAGCCGAATGTCTGCTCGTGGCCAATGGTCCGGGCGAAAAGGCTGAGCCCGGGCCTGCACGCCCTTAAATAGGGCCGACAAGCCCCACCCGGACCAATCAGCAGTCAGGCCTTGTTGGCCTGACTCTCGGGCGAAGTCTCATCTCGCGAGACTTCGCCCGAGACCCAAGATGGCGACCGCCAGGAGCCCGGTGTCTTCCCGGCCCTCCTGCAAACGCTGCCGGCGGGTAAGTCCGCCGGCGCTATTCTTGTAAAACATTTCTTCCCTGCTTCTATCCTTTCTACCAGAACAAAGCTTGTTGTAGGGGCCTAGTTGGAAAAAAATGTCTCTTTTATATATCTGCAGTAATGAAAGAATCAATCTCTACAACGGGGAAGTGAGTGATTAATCAACGCAGATTCAATTGGCCTTTGGGTGAAAGAAATGATATATTGGAATCAGAATTTGCTACAGCCTATCTCAATATGTTATTGCATTATGTTTAGCAAGTGCACCTCTGTTTATCAATTCTTGATACTGGTCTTGGATATCATCACCATCCTGATTATCAGTGTAGTAACATAATTATGTCCATGCCCCCCTTAAATCCATAATTCATAATACAGTCCTTTAGTTCTGTACAAGAAGCAATTAATGTCACACTGACTATGAAGAATACTGAAATTACACAGCACAATAAAGCAACACTATTTTAAGACAATTTATAACATCAGCACTATTTTAATAGCACCATTATCATTTCAGACCCAATTAACTATCATTTCTCCATTTGGTGTAAAGTGATAGGACAAATCTTGCATCAAGTCTTCAGCTATCATAGGCTAGGTCAAACTCCCAAAGAATGTTTACATTAAGAACCAGCAAGTGAAGCAAAAGGTTTTGATCAGGAACCTCAGTGTGTTAGAGAGAGAGAGTACAGAAACCTACCAGATAAAAATAAAAGAATGCATGGATTTGGAGTTATATGCATAAATGAGGAGCATATCTATCCCCACCCTTTATTTTGTTCTGAGACAGCCTATCTAGCTTTAAAGGTCATTTTGTTAATGATGGATGACGTTGATTTATTGATAAAAGTCACTTCATTTCTGCAATGGGAAGCCTGAGGATAATCTCAGCCTCCAGCTTGTGATAAAATACTTTAAATATGTCAGTGGTAACAAAAACCTTAATTAATAATTGATTGTTCAAAATGCTGATGTCTTAATAATCCAAATTAATTGATAGCCAGCTATAGCACAGTACTAGTACTTAGTTGGTTTGTGTAATTGAAAGAAAAGGCAATGTCCTAGCTCAAAGTCAATAAAATTTATTTATTTATTTATTTATTTATTTATTTATTTATTTATTTAGTTGTTTGTTTGTTTGTTTGTCAAGCATGTATAAGGTAAGAGATATAAGCATTATTATGAATACATTATTATTTATTATTTATTATGTATTCATGAATACATTATTACTATTATTATTATCATCATTATTATTATTATTATTATTATTATTATTATTAATACAGGAAATAGATGTAAATAAATGGGGACAGTAGGACAGGGACAGTAGGCACCTTGGGATACATATGCACAGCCCTTACAGACTTCTTAAGAAAAGGTTGAGGTCAACAGTCTAAGGTTAAAATTAAAATTATGGGGGTTTGGGGATGAAACCCTGGAGTCAGGTAGTGCATTCTAGGCAATGACTGTGCTAAAGTTATAAATTTTGTAATCAAGTTTGGACTGATTCAAGTTTGTATCTATTGTGTGTTCATGTATGATTGAGATTGAAGCTGAAGTAGTCATTAACAGGTAGCAGATAATGAATGTATTTAGATGTCAATATTTTCAGTCTAAATACTATACAGTAATCTTTTTTCAATCTTGCCCATAGAGAAGGAGATGTATGGCCCATCATTGGCCTCATTCATAGGCCAACCAGTTGGGAAATTTATTCATTATTCACAACTAATTCACTATTCTTAAAGATCATATAAATTGAATAAATAAATTGTACAAAACATACAAATTGAAAAATAAATAAGATGAAGAAATTTCTTCCATATCCTTTTTTCCATGTAGTTGTCATTGTCAGAAGACCATAACAGCTATTCCAGTTTGCTATTAAACTATCTGAAAGTTTTTTAAGTACAAAGGACCCATGGCACTGCTCAAAACTGAGCATGTTAATGTTCTATATCAGGACTATCAAACTCACATCATCGTGGCAGCATCACGTGACATATCAGGACTTTCCCCCCCTTCATTAAATCATGCGTATGCATGGGCAGTACATGATGCATCCAGCCCATGGACCAGGAGTTTGACAGCCTCTTCTATAAACTAGAGTAGATTCAGGCAGTGTAGAGTCAAGCTGATAATCTTTAGAGGATGAAGGACACTGCTGTTTAAATCAACTTGGTTAACATAGAAACATAGAAACATAGAAGACTGACGGCAGAAAAAGACCTCATGATCCATCTAGTCTGCCCTTATACTATTTTTTTGTATTTTATCTTAGGATGGATATATGTTTATCCCAGGCATGTTTAAATTCAGTTACTGTGGATTTACCAACCACGTCTGCTGGAAGTTTGTTCCAAGGATCTACTACTCTTTCAGTAAAATAATATTTTCTCACGTTGCTTTTGATCTTTCCCCCAACTAGCTTCAGATTGTGTCCCCTTGTTCTTGTGTTCACTTTCCTATTAAAAACACTTCCCTCCTGAACCTTATTTAACCCTTTAACATATTTAAATGTTTCGATCATGTCCCCCCTTTTCCTTCTGTCCTCCAGACTATACAGATTGAGTTCATTAAGTCTTTCCTGATGCGTTTTATGCTTAAGACCTTCCACCATTCTTGTAGCCCGTCTTTGGACCCGTTCAATTTTGTCAATATCTTTTTGTAGGTGAGGTCTCCAGAACTGAACACAGTATTCCAAATGTGGTCTCACCAGCGCTCTATATAAGGGGATCACAATCTCCCAATTCTTTTTGAAGAAGGAATAGATGAAAGGTAATTGGGATTTATCATATTTACTACATTGGTAGATAACAATTTATATTGTAAAAATAGTTCATATGCTGATCACTTGTTTTTGTTTTCTTCCAACTGGATGTTTGTTATAACAAATATTTCAATGTTTTCAGAGTTCAGCACTTCTGTAGTATTATGTCATTTTATTTCACTACACTCATAATAATTTTGTCAGCAGTATATATATTTTCAATAAAATATATACCATAACCAATATCTGCTATAAATTGCATTTAATTTTCAAACATCTGATATAAAGGTAAATGCTGCAATTCTCTAAGTGAAGAGATTTTCAGATATATTTTATAAATGGTAATATGGATTCTTACATGTATTTACCTTGGTAATAAGGTGGTTTGTATGTGTAGATAAAGCTCTTGTTAGTGTGGATATTTTAATCCTATCGTCTCCATGGGATTCTTGCTTCTTCTATTTTTTTCAATTTTTTTTTATTATTTTCAAAAAAGACAAACAAAAACATACAACATTGAATATTTAAGGAGCTACCATTGCTCCGCTTATCGTAGAAGTCTAACTAATACAGAATATAAAAAACTCTAACTATTACCAAATCTTAGCAGATTACTTTATCATTAAATTTAATTTTGTGTTTTTAAGATTAAAATCGTTAATTAAATTTCTTTATGTTTTTTTTAAAAGATAATATACTTGTATATATATACATATATATGAAGAACAATAAACAAATTATTAGTAATACAAGAAGAAAATAAAATAAATACTTCTAAGTTAGTTATATAAACTATTGAATTCTATCTTATAATTTTCAAATAGTCATTTATTCTTATATATTTAATTTTTTGTACTATTTTTAACATTCCACCAATCATATACTTTATCCCATATTTTGTAAAATTCTGTTTCAGTTTGGTTATTAAAACGTTTAGTCATCATGTCTAATTCTGCACATTCTATAATTTTTTTAAATACCTCCGTATCTTTCGGTATCGTCTTTTCTTTCCATTTCTGTGCAAATGTTATTCGTGCCGCCACCAATATATGTATTATTAAATAGTAAATTTCTTTTTTATACTTTATATTTGAAATTCCCAATAGGAAAAATTCAGGAGATTTTTTGATCTTCTCCTTTGTTATTTCATTTATCCAATTCTCTACTTTATTCCAAAATATTTTTGTCTCCGAACAGGTCCACCAAGCATGATAATATGTGCCAACTTCTTTTTTGCATTTCCAACAAATAGGCGATACAGATGAAAACATTTTAGAAATTCTATATGGTGGAAGGTGCCATCTATAAAACATCTTAATTTGATTTTCTTTAAAAGAGATTGATTTTGTTATTTTCCAATTATACTTCCATACCTTTTCCCAAGTATCTATATCAATCTCTTTACCAAAATTTTTGCACCAACTGATCATGTTATCTTTCAATATCCAACCTATCGTTCTATGATTTAATAAATATTTATAAACATTTCCAATTGTCTTTGTTTGACTTTGGAATAATAATTTACTCAATACATTATTTTCTTTTTTAAAAATATAAGTCTTTATGTCTATTTGGTATCTAGAACTGATCTGCATATAATGCCACCAATCTAAATCTATACCTAACTCGTATAACTCTTGTTTTGTTCTTAATTTTAATTGATTATCTAACAAGTCACTATATTTCCAGATCTTACCTTTTCCTTTAAGATTCGGGTGTACAATAGCTTCAAAGGGTGAAACCCATTCTGGCATAACTAAAAAGTGATTTTTCTTTATTTCATTCCACACTTCTATTAATGCTTTCCTAATAAGATTGTTTTTGAAATATGAGTGAGTTTTTAATTTGTCATACCATACAAATGCGTGCCATCCGACCATCAGGTCGTGACCTTCTAGATTGAGCAATCTTTGATTTTCTAGTGTCAGCCATTCTTTTATCCATGTCAAGGCTGTGGCATGATAATATAGTTTCCAATTTGGGAGGCCTAGGCCTCCTCTTTCCTTACGATCTTCTAGTGAATTTTGTTTTATTCTTGATTTTTTGTCTTGCCAAATAAATTTTTTTATTATCCTATTCAAGTCGGCAAAGAATTTCGTACCTGGATTTATTGGGATCACTTGGAAAAGAAACAATATTTTTGGAAGAATGTTCATTTTAACTGTGGAGATTCTTCCTACGAGTGATAATTGCAAATTGCTCCATATTTCTAAGTCTTTTTTAATCTGACTTAATAATTTTAAATAATCATCATTTTTTAAGGATAAGGCTTTAGAAGTCATCCATATCCCTAAATATTTAACTTTTTTC